>NC_079903.1:7925026-8225026 GCF_024868665.1 Triplophysa rosa | reverse complement strand
GATGATGGATGACTATAAAAATGGAGATGAGTGATAAAACCCCAAGCAAAATTGATGAAGGTAATATTTTTAGAGGTATTCACAGTTCACTGGAGTATGTAGCACAATACTTGTAATGGCCACACTTTGTAACAGTCACCCTAACAACATTTTCCCATAATACTTGTGACACGATTACCGAAAACCTCCAAGTGATAGTCTGTAGGTGTGGTAAAAACCACACATCTGTTTTAAAATAGGCCAAACTTGTATGTAAAATCAGGAAATAACGTCTAGAAGTGTTTTTAAGGCAGGAGTGAATAGGTTGCATCAATGAACGATTCAGTTTCATTTCTGCTGAGGAAGTCAAACCATTTTGCTTGTTGTTTTAAGTGACATATAATTTCCTTTAAACTTCAGCTGAAGTCTGTCAAGTGCACAAAGCAAATTAAAAAATAGCATAGCTATACTGTATATGCTGTGACAGAGTAAAATTTGGCAGCTATTCACCTCATGGATCTCAACAGAGGCTTTATATATATCATAGTCATGAACAGTGCAGGCGGTATTAACGGGAAGCACCTTCTCAGAATGCCTCATCCACATTTGTGGTCCAATTTCCGTGAAGAGAGATATCTGCCAAAGGTTAATGCTGTCTGTTTCTAAATACACTACAATAGATTGGCCTCAAAGCAAATAGACGTGCATCTTGTGCAAATTACAGAATTTATAATTGTACTTAATGGTTATAGGTAAAGTTGTCAGTACTCCAAATGAGCAGATGACCAGCAGGGCCATGGGGGTCAGTGCATTTGCGGTTGGCGTTCACTAGATGTGGTTGTTCTCGAACAGGACGTGATTTCCAGTCTGGCTCGATAATTTCCTGATCTCATCACACCCACTTCTCCACATCATTTCCTGTCTTATCTCTACAATCGCTTTTAATTAAAGTGGCCCAAAAATGATGCTGTAGGGTTTGTAGTAACAGCGGCTGTAATTCATGTTTCTGACGTTAACCTTTAATTCGGGACCCATTTGTGGGTCGCACAGTGAGATAAAATGGCTCATGCGAAGCCACTTGGCTGTTTCAGTAGGGGAGACTGGGGGCGGTTGCAACACTTTTTGTATTTCCTTCAGTTTCTCAGAGACTGTTTTTAGTAGAAAGCCAAAATGTTAATATGTTAAACCCACATCTGTCAGCTACCCACCTACACTGCTGCAACATGCATATTTATAATAATAGATGCACAATTTATACTTGAACAGACAAAGTCAAATGTTGCAACTGTCCCCAGTTGCAACACTCCACAGGGACGGTTGCAACATTAATTAAAATGTAATAAAAAATATTCTATAACATTATTTTGCAATTTCTTAACTTTACTTGTGAACAAACTGGCCAAAAAAAATAAAAATACTGAAAATGTAGCCTACTGAAATATTTGTGCGCACTTCTCTGGACTGAACTGTTTTGTTTGTTTGTGTGTGTGAACAGTTAAATTGATTGTATAAAGACTAAATTGGAAAAACATATTTCCAAGTAATGAGTAACAATGTTTATTATTTTGTATTATTATTGTTATTATTATTGTTGTTGTTGTTATTATAATTGTTAGGCTATGTTTTTAATGTTGGCTACATTGTGGTCTAGTCTGATAGTATCTACTTTAAAAGGTAGCTATTGAAAGTGTTCTTTATTAATCCATAAACTTAGAATTCATGCTAATTTGACAATTTTTTACATCAGTGTTGTCATAACTGTCAACACTGGCAGCCATGAAAGATATTGCTATTCTAGCTAGACACAATAGCTTTGACACTAGCAATGCCTTTTAGAAGCTAAGAAAACACTGATTTAAATGATATACATATATACATAATATACATAATAGTTCACACAAACAGTTAGACAGTAAGAGAAAAAAATCTTGAGTATTAAAAAAGTACTTTTTCATCTTGAAATTTGGTTTGGCTAGAAGGAACGGTCACATATGTCAGATTTTTTCCAGAAGGGTGAAGGGGATAACTACTGTAAACATATGCAGTATGAGCATCATCACTCTAGCTCATTCCTGACCGGAGGAATAAGCCATGTTGCAACTGTCCCCAGTCACCCCTACATGACAGAGTTTAGTCTAAATAATGACTAGCAATGACAGTGGTTTTAAAATCTTAATGTATTTTGTATTTAGGTATTGCAATTTTATCTTATGTTTCAACCATACTATACATTTTTATTTAAAAATTTGTTATAAAAAATGTGTATTTTACGGATTTTATTTACAGAGTTTTAGGGATGCACCGAATGTTTGGCAACCAAAGATATTCGGCCAAAAATAGCAAAAAAAAAGCATGTTCGGTGTTAATAAGTGAAATGGCCGAATAAATTTTACCGAACATGACGTGTGATATGATCAAGCAGTAACCAGCGCGAGAGAGACGCCCGCGCTTTATTAAGGCCCGATTCAAATTTCGCGTCTAAAACCGCGCGGAAAACGCGAGCCGCGCCTCTTTCTCTCTTCAAATGACCCGCGGTGCGCGCGTGGCACTCCGAAAAGTTGAACTATTTCTATCTCGATGCTGCGCCGACGCGCCTAGAAAAATGTGCGCACCGCATGCGCATCGCGACCGCGTCGCCCCCTGTTTACGCGCACCTGCCGCGCGTCTACATTTTCAATAACGAATATGCTCGCGGAAAAGCTTTTGTGGGTGGAGTTTGGAGGAGAGATGTGAACTGAAATGGTTGTCAGTCAGAATTGCTTGCATGGATGTTTTTTTTAAATCATTTTGCAGTGTAGCCTATAATAATCCAACAGTTTTCGTTTATTCATATTTTTATCTTATAATGTTGAATGACACTTTTTAATTAAGTATTTTGTTGCAGGGGTGCAGTACCTATTCTTTCAGCCATCAGTTATAGGCCTAATATAGGCTATTCAAGCCTTTTTTATTTAGCCTACTTGTTTTGCTCAATTTTATTTTAAGTTATATTGTATTATATTGAAGAGCAAGACAAATATATAAAAAGCACATTTTGACCATTCAGTTTATGCAATAGTGAAAAAATTTGCTAAATAAATAGAAGAAATACGAAAAGCCATGTTCGGTATTCGGCCCAAGTTTTTCATTTTTATTCGGCTTCGGCAAAGAATTTTCATTTCCACTCATCCCTACAGATTTTACATGTGGTTTTAAAATACGCTAAATAAACAACAAATTTACCATAAAAAAATAATTTTACATGACAAAACTGTTATTTTAAGGTATTGTACTGGTGCCCCAGCTGCAGAAAAATTACTTTAAAAAAAAAAAGTGTATTTTTGAAATACGGTAAAAACCGTCAAATTACAGAAAAAGACTGCAAATTTACAAGTAAACCATGTAATCTTGTGTGACAAAAGTGTTATTTTATGGTATTTTAGAGGCCGTTTACATGTGACCTTTTCAGCTAAAAATGGAAAACTTTTTATGTATTTCTGCTGTTCATTTACACGACAACAGCTTTTTGGGGGACTGAAAACGCAAATTTTTGAAAACGGGTCTCAAAGTGTAAGTTTTTGAAAATTACACCATTATCGCCTCCTTGTAAACTTAGTTTTTCCAAAAACGATGACGTCATATACATGCGCATTACGCGTTCAGTCTGTAGGCATGCGCAAGTATTCCCAAAACAATAATGGCGGCCTCCATGCTGTATGTTTATGCTGCATGACCTACTTATTAACATTTCTCTAGCAACAAGTAGATTTACTTCACCACTACGACCAGTGGAGACATAGTATTTATATACACAAACTATGAACAAACATACACACCGACAAAAAGCTCTTTTAGCTTAAAATAGGGTATACGTATGTGGGCAGTCACATAGTGTTTCTTTACAGCGCAACATCGCCATCCACTGGCTTGGCATGCATAATACGGCGTTTTTATTCGTTTTCCCGAATCCGTGTAAATGCAGATTGATTTGATAACGCTGTCCTGTGTACTTTTCAGTTTTTCATCGTTTAAATGTACTTTTAATTACGAATTCCCATTAGATCGGGCTGTACCAGCAGGTGGTGAGGAAGCCAAACTTTGCTTTGGACCAATTGATCAACACAAGTGTCTAAAACAGTCTTAAAGAGATACGGATGGGCCATCTTTGGTGTCCTGTCACAACTTGATTTGCAGCCCACCGGCGAGAAAATAACAGCGCTGGAGGACCATATGAGGTCTTATGGACATGTAGGGGAATTATTTGGGGTGTGTTTGCTTAAGGTGTTTTGACAACTGGTGAAACATGCGATCGCAGACTCACTAGTGATACCTTGCAGAGCTGGTGGCACTGGATGTCAATTTATTTGCCAAAGCGGATGATTGGAAACCTTGCAGGAATGACTCGAGACAGTAGCATTAATGTCATTCCTGTAGCTTAATATTAACTTTTACATTATTAAAGTTGGATATTAAGCCTCAAACAGCAACATTTACACAAATCTATCCAAGATAAAACACAAATGATTTTTGGCTCACGCAGCATCTAGCATAGTTACAGTAGTCAATGTATTGATATTAATGTTGCGTCTGGTGATGGAATATAAACAATGACATCACCACATAGCTGCTGTTGCAGACAACTAAACACAAAGCGCACCAGCACTTCTTGTCAGTAAGAGACACTACGCAGGTCTTCCTGGTAGCATTGTCACAATACCAGCAGAAGTATTCCACTATTCATGCATGCATTCACTCTAATTTAATAGGATTAATAGGATTGTTTTTTTAACCCAACGTTGGGTCAAAAGGGGATGAACCAAACCATTTGGATATAATTTAACCTATGCTGAATTGGTTCAAGCCTAAAATGTTAGGTTAACCCAACAGTTGGGTCTGTTCCTTTTTGACCCAATGCTGGTTTGAAAATACGACACTGTCACTCCCGACTCATCACATATTGACGTTTGGGCAGCGCACCTTAGCGTTGCTTTTTAACGTGCACGTGGCATTTTACGACGAGCGGGGTAGGCTACTCAGTTGCTTTAGGTTGTTATCTATACGCTCCAGACCGAGACACATTTAATTCATTGCATTTGTAAAAATAGTCAGATCAGATGCTTGGCAGACCATCAACGTCGTCCTGTTTTGTGTGCACTGCAGTACGCATGTGGCAGTGCGTCATGAAAACTAGAACTTCATAAGCAAAATACAAGTGAAAGTGTTGTGTAACCCAGGGTTAAAAAACACTTGAACCCAAGTTGTCACCTGAACACTCAGGTCAGGACACCTGCTGGGCCTATTTATCAATGCCACTCGTTCCTGACAGAACATCAGTATTTCAGGCAAGAACACACAAAATAAATCTTTACGACATTTTCAGTCTAACTCAATCATATATTAAAGCTGTGGAGTGAGAAGCTATCAAGAGGAGGGCAGCATCTGGACAATAAATATGAGCTGATATTTAGTGCCCTTATAACCGCCCTTAATCTTGATATTTCATCAGTGCCAACCCTACACAGAAAATAAATAATTGCAGGTACTTTATCAATCCCAATAAATCACGTTAAATAAATCAAGTTTTCACAAGGCTAACTGACATTTATAGCAACTTTAACATGTTTTTTTCTGACATTGATGTTTGACTTGTGTTGAGAATCTTGTCCATATGTGTACACACTATTTCTGTTCCCCCGTATGTGCGTAGATTGTGATTTATTTAACAGATTAGGGCTGTCAATAGTTCAGATTGCAATTAAATAAAAAAAAGATAATAGATATGAACTTTGAGGTACATACACAGCAAGGTAAATTTAGTTTACTTAAACTAAAAGTTTGAAAACGTTCCTGTTCATTGAAATCAAATACTTTGTAAAATATTGACCTAATAATTATTGGAAAAACTTCACTCTGTCGTGATTCTGCTGCGTCATGTCATGTTTCTCGTGGTCTAGTGCAGGATCATGACAGAACCTCATGTTTTATGTGGAGAGGGGCATTTTTGTCCGTATGGCCTTCCATACACACTCTTCGGTCTCGTCTCTGTTCCCTCCCTCTCGTCTCTTCATTATTGCTTGTTTATTGTTTCATGCCCCACAGCGGTCCCCTCTTGATTTGATCCCTTTACAATGCCCTTGTGTTTTCTGTCCGGTGCTGGTCCATTTCGATTCATGTGGGTGAGTCCCTGTGTCTAGTTCAGTGTAGTATAGTCTAGTTATTTGTAGTTAATGTCAAATGTTATCTTAAGTCTTTTCTAGTGTAGTTAGTCTGTGTTCCTGTCCATCCACCATGTTTCTACATTTGTTCTTTTTATTTTACCTCCTCGCAGGTTTTTGTTTTGTCTATGTTATTAAAATTATCTTTTGTTAACCCCTTACCCGCTGTCTGCACCTGGGTCCTCTGTCCTTGTATCCTTGTGTCTCACCCCTGTTCGTGAAAAATTGAAATGTTGCCTCAAAAATAAATTGAAGTAAGTTTAAAGCAGTAAAATTATAATAATAAACTAAAACAAAACAAAAATGTATTAATCTTATATAGCAACATTAAAAATAAACCAATACATTATAAAATGACTAAATCATATATTAAAATTGCTTAAACTTGAACTAAAACTTAAAATATAAAAGCTAATTTAAAATAATAATAAAACTAAAATCAAAACTATAATAACTCTGATACACAGCATGTTGAAGCTTTTATCTTTGGATCAGTGTAAAACTACGGTAACTTTGGTTTCCAGAAGGTTGTTTTTGGTGTCATGTATTTGGTTTTGCTTGATGCAAAAGTTGAATTAATGGAAAATCAGGATATGAAATCAAATAGAAACAAGTGAGGAAAGAGATTAGGAATTGAAACCATGACCGATGTCTTACCTCTTTAGAACAACATGTTCCTCAGATTTGGAGAACTTTCTCAACCAACACAAAACAAGCTCCGGCCCAAAAGCTAGAAGGACCACCATTTAGAAGCCATGTGGAAGTCTAAGAAATATGTAATTGGGGGAATTTAAGAACAGTGAAATTAGACGCCCTACATCTGCTGTTTCCTCCTAATTGTGGCCATGGTCTTGGTTTCTGATTTTAACTTCAAACTCATGTGATGCACAAAGCGTGCTAACGTGCAGACTTGTTCTTTCCAGAGCACAGCCTTAATCGCAGAACAGATCTGTTGAATATTTATTACAGGAAATCTGGAACCGATAATAATACTACATTCATTCAGGGAGATATTTTGGGCAGGTTTGTTGTGCTGGTCCTCATCTTGGTTTAAAGCAGGGGTTTTTAAACTTTTTTAACACCGTTGACCTAAATTATTAACTTGAAGTACCCCCTGAGAGGTACTCCCCTGAGGAAGTAAATATTTCAATTTAATATTTGCACGTTTAACTTCAAAAACATTACTTTTTTTGGTTTTTACATAACTATTGTTATAAAAATTTCTTTGGAATTTAAATTTTTTCCAAAGTAATGGAAACAACTTGTATGTGCACTGGTAGACATACAGTTTACAAAACACTCAGAAATTAACAGTTATTTAACGTGAAACAATTAACACTCAAATTTTTTTAAAGAATTTTAAAGCTGTGAAATCAATGAAATATACTGTTTAAATTGTGTAAAGGTATGTTAAAAAATTAAGTAAATCTGATTTTCTCAAATATTTTTATTAGAATTCAGTTCACCAAAAATATTTAGTGTATAATAAATATACAATTTGTTAATTAAATACGTCTTTTTTCATTAAATAAACTTAAATAATATATGTACATTTTATTAATATGTAGCTTTTATTAAGTTCATATATATATATAATATATAATTTATTTTTGTGATATTTACTAAGACACATGAATTATTTTTTAGAGTGAACCCCCTGCAATTCCCTTGTGAACCACCAGGGGTTCGCAAACTCCAGTTTGGGAATCCCTGGTTTGAAGGAATAGTTCATGCAAAAACGAAACAACAAAAAATCGGTCAACGTTTCGTTTACTACTCATGTTTTCTCACTAACACTTCCGACATTTACACAATAAGTACCAAAGCCGTATGCCTTTCTTTTTTGTGTGAAACACCAAACGAGTGATCTAACCAAATGTCAATGACTAGTCTTAATCCACCTTCACCAGCTTTGACAATCCTATAGATAATGCCCTCTGTGTTTCACACAAGTAAACATATCAAATGGATTGTAACGACGTGAGGATGAGTGAAAGATTTCATTTTAAGACAAAGCTTGTTTTGTCTTGAAATGGACAAACCTGCCTTACAAAATAAACTGACATTTGTGTTGTTTTACATCTAATCCTCATCTTTCACATTACATTTGTACAGTTATTATAGATTTGTACAGTGTACAGTGTATTGTGCTCATATACAGTCAGTGTGCTCAAGACGCATTGTTTAAGAAAAACACAGCTTATCTGTCAAATGCTTGCAGACTAGACAAAGATAGATTGAAGTTTAGAGAGAGGATGTTTTGCTTTCTTGCCTCTCCCACTAAGCTAATCTCTCTCTCTCTTCGTTTCTCTCTCAGATTTGTGGTTTTGTGAACGCCATTAGTCCGGTAGGGAATGACCAGCAGAACCTCATGGCTTTCCGCTTCTCTGCCTGTAACCCAATCCTTGACCCTTGGATCTTCATCATCTTTCGTAAGGCGGTCTTCCACCACCTCCGAGCATTCTTCTGCTGCCGCTTTCCCCGAGATGCCGTCAATACCCCAGCTCAAAGTGCCCTGTCCTTCCCGCTGGAAGGCGGAGACCCCAGCCACAGTTCCAGCATTCAAAGCAAGATCTACTGCAGCCTCCCACAATGAGATCTTGAAGAACAGGGGCATTTCTGAATAGAATACTTATGACGTTGTGCACTACGGTATATCGGGAGTGAAGGTGAGGAGACTTGGTGAAGTCTAAAAAAAGACGGTATGAATGTGTCTACGAACCAAGAATGTTGAAAAATGGACAACAGGGTATGGCCAAAGTTTCGTGAAATGGAGAGCGAAAGACTCAAAGAATTTGGGAACAAAGGTTTACGCTTAAGCAAACTCTTCCATGCATGTAAACCACAGCATGTGGGTGTGAAAATGACTAGAGGACTAGACGTGCAAGTGTGCGCGCTACAATAACTAAAACCAAACTTATAAATACAACCTTTAAAAAAATGCGGTGCAGTGGCACATACCAGAAATCACATGCATACCCAAAACAGAATGTACAAATGATCACAAGCACAGAAGAACATCATAAATCAGCAACTTAAAGTTAGCATAAAAATGAAAAATATAAATAATTAAACTTTGAATTAAACTCATGTTTTACCAAACCGTAGCCTTTCGTCAATGGAACACACTCGTTTTCATTTTATAGCATGTTGATGCTGCTATTATTTCATACAATGATAGTGAATGAGGACTGAGACTGTCAGTCACTAACATTCGGCCTAAGATCTTTTGTGTTCTGTTGAAGAAAGAAAGCCTTATGGGTTTGGAACAACATGAATGTGAGTAAATGTTTGTAGGATTTTCATTTTTAAGTGAACTGCCCCTTTAAGAGAAGGGGAAGTCCTAATTTACTGCAGTACTGCAGAATGTTGAGCTATCAGGTGATACATCAAATGTACATGTTGTGACAGCATTTTAAGGCTTCCCACATTATGTTTAACTCGGGGATGATGTCTTTTTTTATTATTGGGGTAATAGCCACTTTTATCTCTGGATTATGCAACGTTTCCCACTTTAATTCTTAAAAGGAATTAGCAACTTTTTTAAAACAACACTGAGTTAAGGTGATGGTTCACCCAAAAATGAAAATTCTGTCATCATTCACTCACCCCCATGTCATTTCAAACCTGTATGACTTTCTTTTGCAGAGCACAAAAGATATTTTGAAGAACGTTGGTAACCAAACAGCATTGGCCCCCATTGACTTCCATTGTATTTATACCAAAGCAGACATTTCTCAAAAATATTTTCTTTATTTCAAATGTAAATCATGCTGTATTTGATCATTTTGTTTGGAGCACGATTAGTCATATCTGATAAACTGCCCAATAATGTTGATTTTCAGACCTACAATCTTAGATCTTTTTTGGTATTAAACTGTGTTTTAAAAGTGGGCATTTTGTGAAAAATGACATTTCAATTTGACTACAATCTTAGATCTTTTTTGGTGTAAAATGTGATTTTAAAGTGAAAAAGTTTGTGAAAATGACATTTCAATTTTTTATTTAATCGTGGTATGTAAGTACAAATAACCTAATTTAATTATTATGGTTTAATTCAAATAATATAAAGAAAAGACTATAATCGGTAGGGCTTCTGTATAGTGTAAAAAGCTCTGACCATGTGTTTAGATTTCAGCTGAAAGTTGAAACTATCCCCTCCATCGCACTGCATGCCTTCTCTCAAAATCTTAAATATTTATTATAAAACTGTGGATATCTGACTTTAGATAGACTTGCTGCTGTCGAACATATTTGCTGGGTATTGTAATGGAGCTGTGCAACATTCTGCTGATATTTATAGACTGTGAACACAAAGAGACAGTCTCATTATGTGTAATAGGGTCATTGTCATGATGCTATTTGTACAAGAATGGAAAGTTTATGTTTATTTTGTTTTAAAAGTAACCATTAAACCTTCAAGACATTATATTTTCATAGCTTTACCTACCATACATTCATATTGCAAATCACCCCCATGCCTGTAAATAAGGTAAGTGATATTTATTATTACAAATCATAGAGGCCTGTTCATTTTATCATAGAAACACAAAGAAAACACAAATGGCATTGTTTTCTGTGAGACTGAACACTAACAGTGCCTGGTGTTCAAAACTGGCGTTAAGAGGGAAGTTATTACTTAAGCTTCTGTTACAGAGTAAACAAACTAAGTGATTGCTTTCATTCATGCACACAACATTAACAGGTTTGACATGTGTGTGCAGTGCAAGTATACGTTTCCTCTCTTTCCCATCATATTTGCTGGTAATGTGCTGTCTGCATGCGTGCTAAGAACTTGACGCCCTATGATGTGATATGATATTTTGTCAATTGATGCGTTGTTGAACTTGGTTTCTTCGCACGGTACATTATGCGATACTGTTCAATTGCACTCTGCAGCTTGAGAATTCACCATGCTTGTTCATGGAAAATTTGTAAAGAAACAACACCCTCTCCAAACATCCACGTGTCTTTGTCTGTTTCTCAGAATATATATGTATATACACACATACACATTGGGTTTCCATGTTTTAAAAGGAAACTTTCCATAGACTTGACTTTCAAACAGAAAGTTCGACAGAGCAGTTGATGTTACTAATTATTTTAAGTTCAGTCTATTTAGAATTTAGTGCAATGCCCTTTTATATGTTGGATGAGCTGAACATTTTAAGTTCTCTTTACTCAAATATCAAATACACATTACTTAAATTTTTTAAGGTAATCGGTTACCTCAAAATGTTTAAGTACACTCAACTTGTCCGGGTTTACAGTGTGTTTGTGAGAAGGGTTAAGGGACAGAATATCTGTATGTAAGTCCAGCTATATCACCCTTTAGCCCAAGACTGGTTTCCCACTGAAGCTAAGCAGGGCTGAGTCTGGTCAGTACCTGGATGGGAGACCTGCTGGGAAAACTATAGGTTGCTGCTGGAAGAGGTGTTAGTGAGGCCAGCAGGGTGTGCTCACCCTGTGGTCTGTGTGGGTCCTAAAGCCCCAGTATAGTGACGGGGACACTATACTGTTAAAAGCACCGTCCTTCGGATGAGACATTAAACTGAGGTCCTGACTCTCTGTGGTCAGGACGTCCTTTGATTAAGAATAAGGGTGTAATCCTGGTATCCTGGCCAAATTTGCCCATTCGCCTCCTAATCATCCCCATGTATACTAAAAACTGTCTCTTCTCCACCAATAAACTGGTGTGTGGTGGGTGTTCTGGCGCAATATGGCCAAATAAAAGATTCCCCCTTTCCATGTAAAAGTGATTTGAGTGCCCAGGCATAAAAGCGCTATATAAATGTAATGAATTATTATTATTATTATTAGTTTGGAGTAGATTTCATAATAGGTGTCAATTATTAATCTCACCCTAGTGGTAATGGTGTCATAATGTGAGAACAAACTTCAGAGGCAATGTGTTTACAAGAGCTATTGTGTGTTTGCTCTTTGCTGTCAGTCGAAGCAATTGTACAATAGATTGAGCGGCAATGCTTCAGTGAGTTTAAAATGTGTGACAAATGTGGGTTTCTCTTATGCAACAAGATATTTCATATTAAAATTTTGTGTCCAATTATATTCTCAAGTCCAATAATTTAATTATCCCCCGCTTTGCATCCTGATAAATCTGTCAGGGTTTATTCTGCGATAACCGAATGACTGCACATTATCTCTTGATAGTTACACTATTAAAGGGATAGTCCACTTCTGTCATGAATTACTCCCCACCAAGTTGTTCCAAACCTGTATAAATTTCTTTGTTCTGTTGAACACATATTTGGAAAAATGTTAGCAACATAGATTTCTGGGACATTATAGACTACCATAGTAGGAAAAATTTAAATGGTTGTCAAAGGTGCACTACAACTGTTTGCTTTCTAAATTCTTCAAAAAACAAAAAAACAAACGAAGAACAAAAAAATGATATGACCATTTTTCCTACTATGGTAGTCAATGATGTCCCAGAAATGTAACAATCATACATTAACATTTTGCATATCATCATTTTGACATAATACATTAAACAGCCATTTAACTGTAAAGCACCAATGTTAATTGATTGTAACAGAATTTATTAATAAGTAAATGTTTAAAGTGTCTTAAAATAAAATAACACAAACAATGTAAACAAAACAACAATGTAAACTTTAAAAAGTGTAAAGCCTGGTCAAAAGTATAGCCATCTCAGAGTTTCAACGGACTAGCCCAGCAAACGGAACGTTCCACGAACAATAATTTTAGGTTCTAAGAATGTTCTGGGAACCAAAAACTACGGTTCGATTTATGTAAAGAAAACTTTTCTGGATCAACCAAAACAAACCTTAAAAATAATGTTCTGGTAACCAAAAACTAACGTTTTTACACAAACTAACGTTTTTAACTAATGGCATACACCTGGAAGGTTCAGATAAACGATTCTTGGCAGCAGAAAGTGAATAAATCTCTGTGATCTGATTATACTTAATAAGACACAAATTATCGGAAGTTAACCGGAATACAAGAATCAAAGCTTGTGGTTATTATAGTTTTATTTGTGAGTGATGAGTCACTGATTGTGTTTGTGTTTTAGCCACGGTTACCCCCCTGCATGAAAACACACAATTGTATATTGTTGCATAAAGCACACAACGAGATGAACAGAATTACACCAAAACTCAAAAGAAATTTATACTACAATACGTCGCGTATCTCTCTCAATGGTGAGATTTATGGAAACTTAAAAAATAATGGTTTATTGTGTATCTGTGTTATCATGTTCATGTTTCATGCAACATATTCTTTTTAATGCTGCATTGAGATGAGAGATTTTTTATTTACCGTAAGTTTATGTGGCAAGCTAAATGCTCTTGGAAAGTCTCATGATCTTAATCATTTTCAGTAGCTCTTAAGCAGCGGAGACTCAACAAGCCAAATGATTAATGCATTAAACAATTAAACAAGGTTCCACTTTCTTTCCGTATCAACAAGGCATGACCGATTCAACACGTCATCCCAAAGGTTAATACCACACAAATAATGGCATCGTGCTGTAGACACTGTTTTCGGTGCTCTTACCTCAGGATCCCTTCACCTCATCGTTGTGCTATACTTGTTTCCCACAGAAAAGGTAAATGTTGAGTGTGATGCCAAACACGAGGATTTATGATTATAGTGCCCTGCGTACATGTTTAATGGGAAGTGAGAATCCCTTTGGCAACAAACATCGGACATGCAACAGATGGCAGAGCTTTTTATAGAGCCATGAATCAAACTTTGTTAACATTTCAACACAGCCAGTTGGTATTTGCGATCTTATTTGTTTATTTGAAATCTACGAAAGGTCACCGATTTTCCTCAGGACTGTTTCAGTGGTCTGCATCAGATGTAATGGCTTGGTTTGTTTTTTATTACCTTATGCAGGGCTTCTGAAAGGAGCGGTGTGGTACTATGGCCGCAACAGTGATTTTAGGCGTTACAATATTATATTA
Organism: Triplophysa rosa; assembly: GCF_024868665.1. Lineage (NCBI taxonomy): Eukaryota > Metazoa > Chordata > Actinopteri > Cypriniformes > Nemacheilidae > Triplophysa > Triplophysa rosa. Next base: position 8,210,895 of record NC_079903.1, on the reverse strand, counting down.
TAAAAATGTTTTACCCAAAAACATATCAAAAGCTTCAAGGCCCTTTTTGTCTTGGTATTCTAACTAAAGTATAAATACTACTTACTATACTATACTATACTTTTTTCATGTGGGCTACCACAAAATTTGCTAATCTTATTCTAGTGAAGGTAAAATGAGTTTATTGCATACTATTTAGAAATGACATCAACGTGTGAAAGAGAAGCTAGTCAGCTTGTTGTTTTTACAATAAAACTGTCCAATACAATTGAATTGCTATTAATTGCACAAAAGGCTATGTACAAAATTGTATCCATCATTAACAATATCAATATACAGTATAAGGCTCACTGGTTTATAAAATCGATAAAAGCAATTATTCACACAATCGGCCGATAGTTTAAAAACAGCCGATGATCAGGGCCGATATATCGCGTCAATCAAAAGTGGACAGAAAAATTCAATGAATTTGTGCTCTGTGTATAGAAAATGTTGAAAAAAAATCACAAATTTAATGTTCAATATTAATAGTCATTATATGAATTAATAACATTCAGAAAGTTAAGAAATATGAATTTAATCTTCTGTATTGGTATCGACTGATATCACTCTGAATTATTGGTGGTATCAGTATACTGTAAAAAAACAACTATAGGACTTAATTCATTTTTTTGTGTAAATTTGCGCAAGTTTTGCACACAGTTTTTTAAGTAAATTTTACTTACTTTTTTTGTAAAGTTTTTGCACAACGTTTTTTAAAGTGAAATTTTGTGCAAATTTACTGTACTCAAAAAATGTTGTGAATATTACTAGTTGATTTTTACAGTGCAGTATTGGTGGAGAAATTTAGTATCAGTGCACCTCTAGTATTTCTATTAAACCAATTAAGAAGGATTTGTGTCAGTCTATTGTTTTTCTATGAAACTTTTAGTTTACTTTCATAAATGAGTACATGTGGTCACATTGCTTTTCTCAGTTTACAATCGATGCCACAAACCATGATATGAGGGAAGGTGGAATTGTGCAGAGAGGAAGAGAAAACCAGGCAATTTTCTCCTCCATTTGCAATTGGATCAATAAACAGACGTCAGCTTCAACATTGTGTGGGACACAAACATTTTCCACAGTCCCGGCTCACTGCGTTCAGGTAAGATACGCTTACAACTCTCATGAACTGACGTTCCTTCTTCCCCACGACCAGAGTTTCAGCCACAGGTATCAGATTTTGCATTATATCCCATGTTACGCAATTCTGTTTCACAATATTCATACCAATGATTTTTAGATTTAGATTCAACTTTATTGTCATTGCACATGTACAAGTACAAGGCAACGAAATGTGACCTCTGCATTTAACCCATCCAGAGAGTAGTGAACACACGCACAGCAAGTGGTGAAAACACGTACCCCCGGAGCAGTGGGCAGCTATCACTGCAGCGCCCGGGGAGCAAGTAGGGGTTAGGTGCCTTGCTCAAGGTCACCTCAGATGTAGTTGTATACGGGACTTTCTCTAATGTGGGTTGGGATATATTTTTTATATATGGCATCAATATAAAGCTTCAATGTTTTTTTTTTTTCGAGAACAAAATGATCTTTCCCCAATCACACCATGGGGAAAAGCCATCTTTTGTTCAAAAAGAGGGTTTGTATTGCATCAAACTGCTTTTCAGCTGTCCGGTTTTGTAAAGTTGGTCATTCTACCCTGTATTTAACCATGAAACTAACCTCAAATATGAATTTATATAATTGTTCTGCCTTCAGTTAGATTAGACAATTTAGGTGTGTTCCTCAAAAATAAAACCTTTTTATGATATGTGTCCGAGAAACCACTGTCAAGTTAAAAACTCCTCTTAAAAGAAACGCTTCGATCCAATCTCACATTATTTGCATATTGCATAGTGTTAAAGCACATACAATATGTATCAAGAGTGGATGTAAGTGATAGTTCACCCATTAATGAAAACTCTGTCATTGTTTCTTCGGCCTCTTGTCATTTTAAACCTACATGACTTTCTTTCTGCTGCAGAACACAAGAGAAGATATTTTGAAGAATGTTGGCGACCAATCAACTCTGACCTCCAATCACTTCTATTGTATGGAGACAAAACCAATGCAAGTCAATGGGCACGCTGTTGTTCGGTAACCAGCACTTTTCGAACTATCTTCTTTTTAGGGTGAACTAACTACTAAGTTGCGGTCAACAGTGTTACACAATTATTATGGCTGCCATTTTTAAAAATACTTTTTGAGTAAAACTTTTTAATACATGTATTTCTACACATACCACATGCTCATGCTTTCTTGTTGAGTATAGGCCCAAAATGTCAGCTATGTAACTGTCCACTTTGTTACCTAGTAAAGGTAAAAAAACAGTTATCCAATAAGTATTTAATGAGTGTAAGCTTTTAAGGTTGTAAGGCCTGCTTGTGTTTTGAGAAAAAGACAAAACACATTTTCAAAGTGTCAACTGTAAATGTAACGCAACACGTGGTAGTTCTGTTTTTCACATCCCCAATCTATTTCCCCTTTAAAAGATTTAGAAAGTCATACTTGCTCTCTTTATTAGAAGTGCTATCATTTCTGAAAAACTTGACACAACAGCGCCCCCCACAGTCCAATTTGTCTAACTGCTGTAAATGACACCTAGCAGGTTAACAGTGCAACTTCTTCTCAGAGCTGAATGAAATACTATAATTATTTAAAAGTACATTTTTCAGGCAATAGAACGGTTTTGTCCTAGAATTATAACCGTATGATTTCCTACGTCAAATAATGGCTTCCTCTTTCCTAAGCAGCACGCGCTCCCATTGGTGACATGTAACCCCTATGAGGTGTGACATCAGAAAGTGTCCCTCTAGTAAACCTCTGAATACGGTCCATCTGCACAAGAACTATATAAAAATAGTTTAAAGAGACTGGAGACTGTTTCCTCTCGGGTGACCTAGAGCAGTGGTTCCCAACCTTTTTTCCAGGGGACCCCTATTTAAACATTCAAAATCCTTAATGACCCCCAAACCCCCTCAGACACATTTTGCATACTGACAGAAAATACAATCAATACATATCGTTACATTTTTAATAAATGCAAAAACAGCTGAATAAAATAGTTAGGGCAATATGAAACAATTCAGAATAGATTTTCTTTACAACAACAGGCTCCACTTTTTCTTAAACTGTAGCACAAATACCACAAACAGTTTCTAAACTGAAAATGTAAATTTCAAGTAATTAGAGAAATTACACCATATTATCAAACAAATTCATCAATTGCATTTTTAACCCCCAAAAATCTAAAAACATAGATAAAAAATGTAAGAACAATAATATTTAAAAAAATGCTGTGTGTGTGTTCATATTTATTCTTGCCATTTATTGTAGCCAATCTCTGAATGATGCCCATTTTCAAGTGTGTAAGGATTTTTAATGTGAGCTCTGGCCTTGTATTTCCTGAGCTAAAGATTGGATAGCAGGCGTGATTTGTGTGACAGTCAGACGAAAGTCATTGTGCACGTCTAGCTTGTTGCGTGCCTTTGTTTTGATTTTTACCAGAGAGCTGAAAGCAGTTTCTGACAGATATGTTGTGGCAAACGGCAGGATGAGTCTGGTTATGGCATGTTGCGCAAGCTTAGGCGCGAAGACGGACCCTTTTGTCCTTGACCCTGTTCACGAGCCAGAACCGTTTGTACCCGTGTTCGGTAAAGAACCTCTTCAGAAGAGAATTCGTTTTAACGTCCAAGAGCTCGTCCTCCGCGTCTAAATACTCCACGTCCTCCACCTTTGCGGTAAATGGATCCATTATCCATGCGCATTTGGCGACATATGTTCATCAACATCAGAGAACCGTGACTTCATCTGCTCCTGTAGCAGTTCCATGTGACACGTGAATTCGCGGCTCAAGGGCTCAGGTAAATTACCTCCAGTATGATTGAAAAGTGATGGAAAGTGCTGTAGTTCCTGTTTCTTGAGTTTATTCTTTCTGAATTCCACTTTTTGCACAAATGCGTCAATGATTTCCTTGCATTCCATGACGTTCGCGTCCGCGTTTTGCATGCGCTTGTTTGTTTCGTTGTATAGGCTGAAAATATCAGCCAGGTATGATGTTCTTATAAGAAATTCGTTGGTCATTTCGTCAAGCAATTTCTGGTTGTTCAAGCTCAGGAACTCCTTTATTTTTTCTTTCAGCTCAACAAAACGGACCAACACTTGACCCCTTGATAGCCAGCGCACTTCGGTATGAAGGAGGAGTGTCTGGTGCGCCTCATCTTCACACAGCTCTGCACAGATGCGTTTGTTCAATGGACGGGCTTTGATAAAGTTGACGATCTTTACAACCATCTTGAGCGCTTCATTCAGCTCAACCGAGAGGTGTTTGCTAGCCAGGGCTTGGCGGTGTATCATACAGTGAAAAACAAGACAGTGAGGAGCCTTTTCCTTCAGACGTGCATTGAAGCCTTTGTTCTTTCCCATCATTGAAGCAGCTCCATCTGTGCAGCATGCGACTAAGTTATTATAAGGAATGTTTTGCTTGGTAAAGTACATATCAATAACATGGAAAATATCTTCACCTCGTGTCGTTGTTGACAAATTGGAAGACAAAAGAATGTCCTGCTTTACTTCGGCGTCTTCAATGTATTGCACATATGCAACGAGTACTGCTTCGTCTGCCACAGTGGACGTTTCATCAAGTTGAATAGAAAATGGGTGCTCCTTTAACTTTTCAACTAACGTTTTTTCAACATTGTCTGCCATTCGGTCGATCCTGTCTTTTACTGTATTATTTGACAGGGGTACAGCCACACATTATTTCTGCCATTTTTACACAAGCGGGTTTGATTAGCGTTTCTCCGATGGTGTGCGGCTTTTTGGATTTGGCAATTAAAAGAGCGCACTCGAAGGACGCAACCGTTGCATGTCTGTTTTTATTTCCAGCTCTAGTCAAAGCATCTTTAATGTTCTGTGGCCTTTTTGATATAACAAGTTCTTTTTTCGTTAGGAAAAACTCTCTGGGTTTACCCACCATCTCAGGGTGTTTGGTGGTCTGATGTCTCTTCAGTTTGCAGGGCTTCACGCTTTCATTCGCTAGTCTCTCTCCACAGATTACACACTCAATCCTCACATTGTCCATTGCTTCAATAAAACCAAATTCCAGATAACTGTCCAAATAAATCCTTATTTTCTTTTTAACACACATATTTTTCTCTTCTCCCTTGCGCTTTGCCATATTCGTTCGTTTTCTTTGACTATTTACCTTGTTTTGAGCGTTGCGCTGTACAACGGGCATTCTGACATATGAATTTTGCCTCGTATTTTTTTAAAGTCACACTCCGCCTTTTCCCGACTCAAGCAATACACATCTAAAAATGAAGAAATTGCTTCTTTTTTCATTCATATAATAAGAGAACATTACTAGAATAATCAACATGGTTTTTACATAAAAATGCTTCCTATTTTAACTCAAATTTAATTAACATTGGCGACCCCTCGTAAACCTTTAGCGACCCCTAGTGGGGGTCGCGACCCCCGGGTTGGGAACCATTGACCTAGAGGCTTACAGTACCTTGAAACCAATTAACCAAACACATGAAACACAGACACGTATGCATAACCGTATACATTTATTTTTATTGGAAAACACAGATGCATCACATATTATCTGTACATCTTTCACGTCGATTATCTCCTATCCAGTCGCTCATTTTCTAACCCTGACATAAAACTGTCTGGACAGTCCTGAACAGAGTAAGATAAGCCATGTAAAGCTCTTCACCACAGAAGTAATACGTTTAGAAAATCCAATTATTAGACCAACAACAAGCCCTTCAAAGTAACCCGAGTCTTGCTAGCAATATAATTTAATACATTTTCTAGTCACCCCACAAAAAACCTGCCTTCGTCGATCTTCCTGCAAGCGAAGCGCAAACAAAATCCAGAGCACTTCACAAGGTTGTGACAAACCCACGAGAGCAAAAGACGTATGATCTGTAGAAGCAGCAGGAGCGGGTTCCTCCTCCATCACTGAATGTATAATCTACACCAAAGTGCAAATATACTGTATATAGATATATAGATTATGTGTGTATAGTTATATATTGATAATATACATCTTAATTGACTACAAGATATCTTGCAAGAAAGTTGAGGCGTACGAGTATTATGGCACGTTTCAAGACTATGGTTCACACAAATGTCACAGACCTTACTACTGCAGATTAACAATAGGCAATGCAAAGTTTACCAGACGTTAATATTGGTGAACAGTACATTTATAAAGCATAACACTGATAGCATTATGATTCTCTGTGTAACTATGTTTTTTTTAAACAGTTAGCGATCACGTTTTGATTCTGCTGTACATACTTTGCATCTCGGTGCACCCACAAAGATTGAAGCCGTCATAGCACAGGACAAAACCCACATCGTAACCTTACAGCCCATAAGACACACTCTAAGTCACTGTCAATAAACCTCAGTTATACATATTAGAAGTATGACGTCGGGTTTTAACAATAAACATCCAGTTTCGAGTCTTAAACGGGAGAAGGCAATACAGAAAAAGCATGACTTCACCACAAAAGGTCACACGCAGTTGGTTTTGCTCAGTTTGTAGTAAAGGCAGCACTGTGGCCCTGGACTATATTCCACAATTGCTTTGCATTATTGTAGTTTGTTATTGAATCTATTTTTTTTTTTTGACGCAATGACAGAACACTCATGGAAGATGTTCTCTGCATTTAAAAGACTTCAACTCATTTGCGACTAAAGTGACGTTCTGTCCTCAAAATGTTTGTCAGGTCTGGAGACGTTTGCTCCGAAAGGGCTCATGCAGTTATGCTTGGTCCATTCACTTCTGCTGGGACAAGTCCGCGATTGTTTTTCCACAAATTGCTTCTAAAAATTTGACGTTTTTGGTAAGAGATCACAGAATTTGTATACTCTCTGAAGTAAACTCGATTTTTTCTTTTTAAAGACAGAGTGATCTTAGTAGGACAAGCAATGTAAGAGAGAGAGAGAGGGGTTAAAGGATAGGACAATCCTTCACTTTGCGGTCATCATCTGGACAAACTCTGCAAAAACAAAAGAAGGAAATAGACAAGAACATAGGTTTAATAGAAAATAGACACTAAAAATAACTTTAAAATATTACTTCTTATTCAAATAATTTCAAGACTTTTCACGTACAGTTTTTTTTTTACGTCAAATATATGCCACAGGCTCCGCAAAGCTACAGGAGTCACATGCATCTCTCCAAAAACAAAAAGATTTGTGTCATGTGTCTATACAAACCTCTACAACCATAGTAATAGACCATTTTACCTAAATCACAAAAAAATAACTCTCCTGTTGCTTCGACTGCTTCAGGAGTCGTACAGACCAAAACAGATGTATTTAAATAAAAAGTATACATTTATCTTCATGAATCTATTCATTTATAGGTATTAAATTGGCTTTTTAAATAGCTTTCTATTTGTTAGCATTGTTTCAACATGGCAATGTTGATAACTTCCAATCTGATGTTGTTTTTACATGTCTCGTGACAAAATATCAATGAGATTATCAATGTGCAATTTGGTTTGGTTTCAATTTCACAAAATATGCTTAAAAAAACTCACTGTTATCTCACACACTATTTCGCTGCACAAGACATTTGATAACCCAGTGGATTCATGCTTTTTTGAGCTTCAACATTTTGGACCTATGACGGTTAAAGTGGTGGCTATTTTATACAAAACTGAAATAAGGAAGTCACACACATCTAGGATGGAACCAGGGTAAGAAATTCTCAGGCGATTTGTTTGGATGATCTATTTTTTATTATAATCTTGAATAATAGTGCTGCTTTTCCTTAGCAAACACTTCAGATTAACAGGTACAACAGCACACTAATAATAGAAAGATCTTCTAGATCTGATGGACAGAATGTTAATCGTAGGTGCAAAGAATTAACACGTCAAAACATTCTCTCTGGTGGGTTCATTAAAAACATCTGGAATCTAATTCACACAACAGTGAAAATGAACAAGACAGGAAATGATACACCCTGTATATAACCAAATTATTGAAAGAAATTAATCCGAACTTGATCTATTCGATGCAACGGTTATATGATGTCATGTTAGTAACGATACATTCACACGGGGCGTCAGCGCTTCTCATTTACTTTTTAATAGGTGACGTCATGTGTTGACGAAATGAATTGTGGGTCCGTCAGCGTTGCGTCATTGGCATTGCTCACGGAAGTTACAAATTTCTTAACCTTTCAAGCGCCAATGCAGGCGTCAGCCAATCAGATCGCCTCATGCAAATCACCTAGTGCAGGCGCTAGCCAATTGCGTTCATGCAAGACTGGAGAACGTTGTGATAGGCTGTTGTCACTATGACGATCACGTCGGCCACGCTTCAGACACGCCCTCCGTCAAGCATTGATGCTGACATCCTGTGTGAATGTACCGTTATATAAGCAAAAAGCAGCGCTCCACAACAACTCACCTTCGTAGTTGACCTGACCATCTCCATCAATATCTGCCTCTCGTATCATCTCGTCCACTTCCTCATCTGTCAACTTCTCGCCGAGGTTGGTCATGACGTGACGGAGCTCGGCAGCACTGATGTAGCCATTTCCATCCTGAGGGCAAGAGAACATTACGCTGCTTACAATACAGACAACATCACGGTCTAACTGTATTTACATTGGAATGTTCATTGGAAGAACAGTTATCAATGTTAATCCTCTGTCAAGCCCACTGTCACACCAATGACGTGATGCAAACACATGGTAAATAATCGCGATCGCTGCCAGGCCCACACACCTGTACAGTTTTTCTATAAACACAGCACATGTCAACAGCATTTGCAGCACGTCAACAACCGGGTTCACTGGGTCTTCAAGTTTCATGTTCGTGGCAGCTGCAGTTAACAGTGACGTTTTCTCACCTTGTCGAAGACTCTGAAAGCTTCTCGGATTTCCTCTTCGCTGTCCGTGTCTTTCATTTTCCTCGCCATCATAGTTAGGAACTCTGGGAAGTCTATAGTTCCATTGCCTGTGGACAGACAGTACCATGTTTTTACCACAAGATTAAACAAAACAGAGTGAACACAACTATGCTAACATCTTGCCTTCACACCAAACGCAATGCGAGCGCAGATGAACTTCGTGACATGATCGATCGGCTTCAGTTCATTTACACTTGTACAATAAGCGATGATGATTTCTTTCTTGTGTGCTCTGCAACCATCTGCCGTCCAATTTGCACTGTAAAACCATGTAAGCGAACCTCAAAGAATCACAGGAAGACTGATTGTACTCATGGTTAATGAGTTCCACAGACTGATATAAAAATGCTGTAATCTTCTGGACTGAGTACTGCTAAAGTTCAATCAGTAGTGACTTTTTGAAAATTAAAAGTGGCAATGTCTATTTCCATTACTTAATCATACCCGGTTTTAATGGGGCTTAACAACTTGACACTAGTGTAAAACTGACAGGTGTTAAAACACCAGATTTACTGCTACTGCATATTCAGTTCTATTCAATTTTATTTAGCGATTGTGCAGTGTTGTAAAGCAGACTTCCAGAAAATATTTAAACATAAAAAACAGTACACAGAGAGAAAAAAAAACAGATAAATATATATAGAGAGTTGGGAAAATTATATATTACCATGACAAGGATGATAAATAAATGCAAAAATTTCATAGGATAGGTAAAGGATGGCTTTCATAACGCTGCATTCTTAGCAATAATACAAATGTATGTCTTGTATCTTAAAGTGACAGTTCACCCAAAAATGAAAATTCTGTCATGAATTACCTAACCTCAAGTTGTTCCAAACCTGTTGAAATGTCTTTGTTTGGTTGAACACAGAGAAAGATATTTGGAGGAATGCTTGTAACCACACGGATCTTGGACACCATGACACCATGAAAAATGACAATGGTAGTCAAAGGTGCCCCAGAACCGTTTGCTTTCCTACATTCTTCAAAATATCTTCTTTTGTGTTCAACAGAACAAAGAAAATTACCATAGTAGGATATTATATACTTTATAGTCAATGGTGGCCAAGAACTGTTTGGTTACAAGCATTCTTCCAATTTAAATATCTTTCTCTGTGTTCATCAGAATAAATATATGTATACAGATTTGGAACAACTCGAAGGTGAGTAAATGATGACAGAATTTTTATTTTTGGGTTAACTGTCCCTTTAATACATGTCAGCAGTGGTGAAGACATGCTTTAGAGCAGATGTGTCCATTTCCTACAAACTTCCTACATTTAGTTTGAATCCTGCACCACCGCACCCGTCTACTGTTTTCAAATAATTCACTACACTATGTTTAGCTGGTTCAGGTGTTTAATAAAGTTTGAAACTTAATACTAAACAAACACGGCCATCCAAGAACAGGGCCTGACATTCTTACTGTTGTGAAATTGTAAAAGAGTTTTACCATCAGCATCAACCTCATTGATCATATCTTGCAGCTCAGCTTCAGTGGGGTTCTGACCCAGCGAACGCATCACTGTGCCCAACTCTTTAGTGGTAATGGTGCCATCGCCATCTTTGTCGAAGAGTGAGAATGCCTCCTTGAACTCTGTTTTAAATCGAAGACATAACGCATGCGTTTAATCACTGCAAGGGATAGTTAAACCAAAAATGAAAATTGTCACAATTTATTTTAATGCATGTTGTCTAGTTATCTCATAAATAAAAGTTATTTCAAACAGAAAGAAATGGATAGTTAAGACACGCACAGTGTTTGGTTGTATGTGATATACTACATAGACATTACAGTTGTTGTAAAACGTGCATACATGATACAGACAAAAGTCGTTTTTACAAACAGAATATTTAGATTCAATACTGTACAATAGCTCATCCAAGAAGTTCTTTCATCATTTATTCTCCATTGTGTCATTTCAAACCTGCGTGACTTTCTATCTTCTGCAGAACACAAAAGAAGATATTTTGAAGAATGTTGGTAACCAAACAACATTGACCCCCACGGTATGTACAGAAACATTTCTCAAAATATCTTCTTTTGTGTTTCACAGAAGAAAGAGTCATGTACAGGTTTTGAATTTGAACTACATAAATATGAACTAAAACTACAAATGATTTAAAACGTGGACATCCGAGGAGTGCGTGGGTTTTGGCTAGATCCACATCAAACAATTAGAAAGCGTGGGTCACCATAATTTCCAACATCTGACCTTATTTACAATATATTGTCTTTTTGGTGTACAAAAACTGTTTTTCTGGACAAAAACACTGTTTCAGTGTGGATGAAACATTTATGGGGAATAATGTGGGCATAGCCAGTTATGAAGCCTAACATGTGAATGCACTCACCAGCGATCTGTTCCTCGGTCAGCTGGTCAGCCTGTATATGAAGAGAGTGAAAGAAAATCAATCACCTGCATGCCACATCACTATCAGACGAGTTTCACTTCTGCAGTTTTCACACACCTGCGTGTTATACTAAATGAAGGACATGTATAAAAATACTCCTTTCAAAATATTTCTGGCAGATATAATTAGACAGTGCCACTTATGGGGTCATGAATGCGGCACACTTGAAATGATTGCACTTCTCTCTGACACGGAGTTCATTACTCAATTATTAAACAGGAGAGGATTCATCTGCACATGCGACATATTCAATATGATTCATTTGCCGTGATTCAGCTGTGCATCTTTTGAGGATCCAAAGGCTGGTGATTCACAAAGCCCTGAGCCTAAAATGAATACGGTGGAACAAGATCTATAACAGAATAAATGGGAGATCGGCCTGACTCATCCACGAGGCAATAACTTGAGCTTTAATCCATTTGGCTTGCCATTTGTGGGGTGAGAAAACAGATGATACCAAAGTTTAGCACAATAATGTGATGATAGAGCTAGATTCAAGATTTTTATCCAATTTTAAGCTGTAAAGGAGGAATCAGGAAATCCTATATTTTACATTTGAGTAAAATAAAAAGGAGTGTTCGCCAGGGCGTTGTTATGCATTTGCTAACGTGTGGCTGTTTACAGGCCCAAGTCAGATGACGTCAACCTTACGGATGTATGATATTCTGGTCCTGCTAGATATAACTTAGCCATGGATATCATCACTTGGAAAAGCCCAACTCTCCAGAAACCAGCTGCATAGATGCTCAAAAGACGCTTAACACCTGGTTAGGATGCAGGTGGACCTCTCCTTCTGTTGTCGCTGCATGGCTGACATATTCTGCGCTGCCTTTCAGGCCTCTAACCGCATTTCAACGGCCACAGCAATTACGGCGGATTACGAGGAGCATGGGGGGCAAAATGTTTGCCATGCAACAAGAGTCCTCCCCGAGTTGCATTCCATTTCGATGAGCGTGCGTGAGCGTCTGCACTGCAGATCCTGTGTCAGTGTGTTACTGCACCAGCTATGATTTGGTTCAATGCAGGGGGAAAGGGGGGAGGGGGAGAGATGGATCTGAGAGGGGGGCAGCCAGAATCTGTCACTGCAGTTCAGCCTGCTGCAATATGCGATCTCAGTCCATTCACGTTTATGCCTTATACAGCTACGTGGGGCTTGGAGATGCTGAATTGCAGATTTTGCACAGAGTGCGCAACAGCTACTCTACACAACGTTGGCTCATGCACGCGCAACAGACAACCTTGCCTATGTCTGCAGGATCTATAAGGACGGGGTGACTTCGCAAACTTTGCACTGGGTCTATGAACGACGCGGGCAAAGCCATCGAAGAGGAAGACTCATCCAGAAATGAGGAACTTGAGCGCATTTGCTTTGCTGATGGTTACGGTTATTTTTACACCACCACGCCCACACTTATCGTTCTGTTAAGGCAATGAGCTCAGCCCGTGTAAATTTAGCAGCCGGTCACTGTTCACACACCGAGACGAAGCGCCGCGTGAACGCAACACGCGTGATGTGGTGCAACATTAAAACGCCTATAAAACTAGCAGTCAATGGTCTGGACAGGGACCGTGCATTTAATTCTACACATCTATACACAGCTACTGCAGTCTGTTGAAAGACAACAGCTAGTTTGCATTAAAATAAACGAATTAATATTTCATATTAAGGCAGGAATGCTACGCGCTGAAATGACAGGCTTCTGACAATATGACACGAGCGCGCTGAACTGCAACGAAACCAATGTATTCATTTACCCATTTTAAAATCTATTGGTTGTCAAAATACAAAATAAATACATCAATAGGGTATGTCATTTCCTATAACATAAATTAACACAATTATGGAATTACAGCTCTTGCTTGAGTTTACTGGCTAGTTAACGTTAACGTTACCTCTCTGTACTGCACAAACACATCGACGCGTGTTTAATTTAGCAAATCTTATTATCTTTAAAATACAAGACCCACGCGTAAATTGTCATTCTAATAACGTTAAGTATTGTAATTTGTCTGTCAAGCTCTGTCTGGACAGGATGCTAAAGCGGCTAAAACCGTGAGCTGTGACTAAACCTCACGTTTAGAACAGTTTTACTCACCATCTTGCTGGAGTTATTTAATCAAAGCCCGTCCGAGGAGTGTGTCTCAAATCAGCAGCAGAGAGTGTGTTTTAATAAACGCGATAATACAGTATATAACGCAGGATACGTGTGTGTGAATGTGTGGGGATGAGAGCTCTTGTATCAGTCCGCAGCGCAGATTACGGTGTACTGTAGTAATGCGCCGCAGCGCTCTGGCCTCTCGCTGTATCCCTCCGCGTCGAGCTGTTCGGCTTCATGCTGCTCTGCGGCGTATGACAGTGTAGTATCGCGAGAGCATTTTAAAGCTGAGGGAGATGTCTGCTCTCGCGGTACCTTGATGATCGATCTGCGCGGCGCACCTATATTCACTATTGTGGTATATAATGCTCCTCATATCTCATATCAACATTCATTCATGGGGGAAAACGCAAGATCTATTTTAAAATAATTGATCAAATAAACATATTTTTGACAAATACTATCAATTTTTCTGTTTACATGAGGAAAATCACTATTCATTTAACACATGTTACATGGTTTCATTTAGTTTGTAATGTTCTTCCAGATTAATGTTTGTTTCATGCAGGTGATGATTTGACACAGCAGAAGTGCATACTTCGTCGTGTACACTATTATGATCACTAGTGGTGCTGACAAGGCTCAGTGCCTCATCCTCTGACCCTTCTCTTAAAGACCCACATCCAAACGCAGACCTGCCGTCAACTTTCCCCCAAGTTTTGCTCTCTCAAACAGTGTCTACTCCAGCGCTGGTGCACCTACACACGGAGCTTAGAGAGTTCTTGACTCCGTGACAGGTCCCGTGTGGCTGCCCATGACTCTGGATCTGCTGATTGGCCGTTTTTGTGACTTTCAGACCTGCGACGGAGCAGCAACAGAATTGATCTGCTCCACCGTGTTCCCTCTCAGCCGAGCAGCAATGCAGACCCAACAGCTTGGCCAAAATCCAATTCAACATCTGTCTGATGATGATAGAGGTGACATTGAAAAGCGAGTAGGTACAGCTGACACCAAGAATGATAATTAAAGAGTTAGCTATCTGATAAACCCATCGTGCTTCATAACAGGCCCTCTGCACGCTCACCATGTCTCCAAAGCCCATGGTGCTGAAAGCCACAAAGCAGAAGTACATCGACTCTAGGTAGGGCCAATCCTCCATAGCTGAGTACAAGCCAGATGCCCCGCAGCTAACCAGAAATGCAACTGCTGCCAAAATCAGGGTCACGTAGTATACAGATGGTTTCCAATCCTCCTGCCCGTCTCTCGGTTCTGTGTTTAGATGTGTTTTCAACCTCCTCTGCTTGCGGCACCAGCGTGTGAGGACGGTCATCAGGGTTATCATGTGTTCCAGAAAGAGGTTGAAGAAGAGAATAGTGGTGGCACAGCCTATCAGTCCGTAGAAGATGAGAAAGATTTTTCCATTGAGAGTTGCGGGTGCTGCCATTCCAAAGCCTGTATATCCACACAGAAATAAATAATCATTTAAAAGTCACAAATGCTATATAACTGCGCAAAAATGTTTTCATGTAAAATTGATCACGTAAAAAAATCAGTCCTTAATTCTAAATTGTTGCAATATTTGGTGACATTTACAGATTCCACTATGTGTATTGGCAGATTACAGTTGGACATTGTATAGTTTAGGTGCTGTTTAAATGTATCCATGATTGCAAAGCTATTATAATGTGAACTAATGTGAAAAGATTTGATCGAAGTCGATAAAATAAAAGATTGCTATGTAAACAGCTTGTCAACCCTGAAATGTTTGTTTGAATACAAAGCTTTAGAAGCTAATGGAGTCTGGGAAAATATTGGTAGGCTTCTTCAAATACATGGACAGATGTGTGCCACAAAAAAGAAATGGACCTGTAAATAGACTTTGTCAATATAAGTCAATTAACGAAAGCTAGATATGACACACCCAAACTCATTTAGTGAATTAACACTTAACGAATATGTTTTTTAATAAAAAGTTTGTTGCTTTTATATACAAACGTTTATTCTTCTATTTTATGCTTTGTACTTATTTTATTTTACAAACTGATAAAAGACAACATAGTGCAGACATGAAATTGTTTACAAATCTGAATTTTTTTACTTTCGATAAATACTAAATCATAATACTTGTAAAATATAATGTATTACAAATTATATTTCTCATAAATAAATAAATGCTTTAAAAATGAGAATCAACCATTAGTATGTGCTACACTGTTTATGCAAAGTGACCCACATTTGCGTTTTGACTGGGTACAATTCTACAATTTGCACATGGAGTCACATTGAGATCCTCATAAAAAATATGCTTCCAAAGGTTCTTTGATGCCTTAGAAGAACCTTTTGGTCGCTGTGAAGAACCTTTTAAGCACCTTTATTTTTAAGATGGTATGTTTGGGATTGTATCAAATACGGTCATATAAATAAAAACTGGGCATTAGTAAATCTTTAATTCTTCAGTTGCACGAATGGACACTTCAGAAAAAGAACACAAAAATGTTTGTGCAAAATTTGCATTTGATTTAGAAGAGCCTAAATCCAAAATATGTGATTATTATCTCATCCTATAAGATTCACTGTACCGGTCTCGTGTGCAGACTTACCAATAGTGCTGACCACAGTAGCCACAAAGTAAAAAGCTCCGGAGAAATCCCATCGGGGTCTTCGTGGTTCCATACGAATCCCAGTGGCAACGGCCACCTCATAGTTTCCCAGCAGCTGATGTAACTCCTCGGCTGGAATCTGGTGATCCTGAATGAATTCTGCCAGCTGTCTGTTCCATTTGCAATGAGCCTCCAGTTCTGAGGGTCTCTCGAGGGCCGAAAAAACTGCAGCCCCAAATACAGTGTAGAGGACAATGACTAACCATAACAGCAGTATTCGGGCCATGCCCAAGTTAAAATGAGACCAAATGCATCCACAACCATTCTTGGTCCCGCTGGAATAATCTGATTGCACCATTAATATGAACAGAAAAAATAGTTAAACTTAAATTTAAGGTGGGTTTAGAATCACAGTGTTTTGCACATCATTATTACTGTAAAAGCTATATTGATCCTCAGAAGCACTAAATGCTTGTTACTGTTGTCAGTAAGATAACATGCAGTCATGCAAACTAAAGGCAAACATGGCCTCCCACAGTTTATGTACACACCAGAAAATCTCCTTTTATTGCTGTGCATTTATGGTTGACTTTAAGAATTTTGTTCACAATCCTGTGAATTAACTATATTACAGACCTGTTTATAATGTACAGTATTAGGATTTTTCCTACATGTTTTTATGTGTTAGTAAGTACATTATTGTCACATATTGACTAAGGAACTAAAACAAGGGTCAAGATACAAAATATCTATAGTTAAGCAATTTCATCACAATTCATCTTTTTCACTTTGTGAGGGAAATTTAAAATATATAAATTAATTGTTATGCCGATGTCGTGATTCTGCCTCATCATGTCATGTCTTTCTTGGTCTAGTGGCAGGATCATGACAGAGCCTCATGTTTTGTGTGGAGAGAGACATGTTATTGTTGGTTCTGACATAACATGCGCTCTCTCTGGTCTCGTCTTTGGCCCCGCCCCTCTCGTTTCCTCATTTAACTTTCCATTAGTGTTTCATTCCCCACACCTGCCTAGTGTTAATTTACCTCTTGTTAGTCTCCCTATATAATGCCCTCATGTCTGCTGTCCTGTGCTTGTTCGTACTGGTACTTGTGCTGACACTACGTGTTCGCACTACCTGTTTTTGTCGAGTCTAGTATTTACCTTGCCTGTTTGCTTCGTTGCCTTGTATGTAGGCCTACCTTACCCTTTTGGATTACCCTGCCGTGTCTACCTGTTACCCTGTTAGTACGTTGCGTCGTGTTTGTTATTTTAGTCTGGTTCCTGTTTTTACCGTTAGTCTTAGTTTATTCTGTGCTATTGTTTTATCCCCCTCGTGGGAGTGTTTATTTTCAGTTTAGTCATTTTAGTCCTGTCCGTGTTTTACCCCATCGTTGGTTTTTGTTTTGTATCAATAAAGTCTTGTTTCTTGTACAAGCGGCAGCGCTGCCTGCACGTGGGTTCTTCCTCCTTGTAACTCCACCGGTCGTGACAGCCGAATTCCGACTCCCTGCCAGAATCTGACTCCCCTCACATGCACGCACATGATGTCGCTCGCTTATTTTGCCTGTCTACATATTAGCCACTGCGTTATTTGTTTTCAGAAAGATGTGTGAAAACTGATCACATGCATAAACAGTGTACTAACACAATGATACAGGAAAGTTTGTATGTCTGTTTTCACCATGCATTTAGCAAAACTCCGTAAATGTTAGCATTTAGCATTTGTGATTGTTTTTCTAGCGTTTCAGTTGGCCTACATCTGCTATAATGTGCATTGCTATGCATGTGGTTTAAAATGTGTCGTGAAATGTATATATCGTGTAGATGGCCAGCGAAATTTAAGAGATATAAATAAAGTTGAATTGAACTGAATTGACTTTTGCTATTTTAACTGTAGGTTGTGTTGTTGTTCTAGTAATTGTAAAATGTGATATATTAATGACTGTATCATTTTTTTGTCATTACACCTAAATGTGAATGACAATAATAAAAATAACTGTTCATTGATCTGTATTATTGTTACACTCGCATGTATGCAAGTGTAAATGAGTACTGCCAGAATATCCGTCTCTCACATGTTAGTGCTACCAAAATCACCCCCCCCCCCAAAAAATGCTTTCTATTCAAGATAGGAGGCTTGTGATTTTTAGGAGGCAGACTTCAGACTGAGAGATGTCTGTCTGACCAGCATCAGTTTCATGTATCTCTGACCTTGAAAACATGAGATAAGTGCATTTTCTTTCTGAGAGGAATAGTTCACCCAAAAATGAAAATGTTGCTGTTGTTCTATTTGGTGTGGACATTACATTATAAATCACTTTGGTGAACTATGGGTTAAAAATGGTTCTGTAGGACAGAGCAATAAAGTGTAATCCAATTATGTTTTTCTCTTTATCATATTTTTCCTATACATCCTGAGCAATACAGCGAGACCCAGTCTTTTGTGCTTACTATACCAAAACATGCACAGACAACCTGTTCTGGAAAAATAGTTATAAAATGGCTTGTATACTCACAAATGTGGCTTATTTGGATTTTTAGACCTTTATTGCTAAGTCTGGCAATATTACAGGGCAGGAGAACTCTCATGTACCTCACACCAATGCAGATATTCACTACAACATCACTTTGGAGTGTTCTATTGCTTTAGTCTCGCAATGCATTGTAAGTCAAACTGCAAATAGTACATTATTACAGATAAAAATAAAGAAGACAAATTTAGCATTTTCAGCCAGGCAACTTTGTCAACAATATAAGTTTAAACCTGGTATGTCATACACTAAAGGGCGCTCCGTGCACTACACTTGATTCAATACGATTGGTGACAGCGCGAGCGCTCGCCGGGTGCAGTGGCGCGCGCCTGTAATCCAAGCTACTGGGAGTCTGAGGCTGGCGGATCGTTTGAGTTCAGGGGTTCTGGGCTGCAGTGGACTATGCCGACCGGGTGTCCGCATTAAATTCGGTATCGATATGGTGTTCCTGGGGGAGCTCGGGACTACCAGGTCGTCTAAGGAGGGGTGAACCGGCCCAGGTCGGAAACGGAGCAGTTCAAAGCCCCCATGCTGATCAGTAGTGGGATCGCGCCTGTGAATGGACACTGCAGTGCAGCCTGAGCGATACAGCGAGACCCAGTCTTTTGTGTTTACACCCCCCTATAAAGCTTTAGAGGTAAATTGTGCTTACCTACACTCAAAATACAGGAATTACATGACAACAGTCAGTCGGTGCTCCCACGCAGACGTTGATCCACTTCCATTGACAATAGGCCTACATGACTCTATTGGGAGGACCAAGGGGTGTAGGAGCACATACGTATATGTTTTATGATAAATTACACTTTGAAAACCCCAGCTCTTTTAAGGCATTCACTGTAGACATATTCTTTACAAAACACTTTATTTAAAACACTTCTGAATTAAGCCTTTAATATTTATAGATGTGGTTGCTTGTGTTTCTCAGTCTTTACATCTGAAATAAAAAAGTAAATGTTACAGAACATCCGCTATTCACGTATTCTTTACACTGATACTTAACAGCCATTGGAAGTGTGGTATTGCTTTATAACTATAAGGCTGTTTTGCATTTTTATGGACATCACTTTTGTCTTTAAGTGTAAATCTCCGATCTCATACACTGACTAGAGGACGCGCTCAGTGCACTAAACTTGGTTTATTAGGAGTGGTGATACCTCGAGCGAGAATTTTTGTGGTTTGGAACTTTGGATGTTCGTACAATCAAACAATCGTACAATCCTTTTCGTTGTTATACGCAAATCCATCCGGTAGGTGGCAGAATAGGACCGCGGTATATTTCAAACACCCTGACATTGACTGTAGTTCAGTGTTTTACATTTACAGCATCTAGACGAGGAGGACCACGTGGAAATTACGAGCAGCATCAATATTTACCAAGCACCGTGTGTGAAATCGACATGGTTGAGACGTGGATGAAATAATAAAGGAAATGCTTGCTGGAATAGACATCCGAGAGGTAACTTCTTGTTCACGGAAGTAGGCACGTTGTCATTGCACAAAACCTGCATTATACTGCAATCTGTTTGAACAAATTCTTCAACGTAGTGTACAGATAGCCCGAATCAAGGCGTGATGTCGACTTTTCAAGTTAGGAAATACATGATGTGTTTCTGATGGCGCTGCCACGTCTGCGAAACTGCGGCGCAGACCAAACCGTGTATGACATCGAATTATCTCGTGAACGATTCGACAGATTTAATACACTTTTCTGCTTTAACTGGGCTGAGCAATAACACCGCAAAACCGTGTCACTGAGGTCTGCAGATACAAATACAGGACCACAAACATTTTGTTGAAATACGCAGTGATTCGTAGAGCTACAGCGCCTCCTGTGGTTAAACCGCTAAACTGCCACATATAGAGACCCTCGTGTCAATCATTAAACTCCTCTGATCACTGGATCTTCAGTAACACAACTTTAAGACCACAACAAAGTATGAAAAAAAAACAATAGATCTGCTGAACACGAAGCATCCGTGTGATGTTGTTTTCCTTGCTTTATATTAAAAACAACAGGTCAATAAAGTACATCACAATCTGTTCACTCGAAAGCTTTCGTTTGCTAAAGAACACTCCAAAGATCTCAGCCAGGTTGACCATTAACCCTACCATTGATTACAGCTTTTTTCTGACCCAGCTAGATCTGCACGTTTCATTTCAGATGCTCCGCTGAAGAAGAACCCTGCTGAATTGTGACTTACTTTTTATCCTTTTTTAAACCGTGCCAACCATGGCGAAGTCTGGATATGGCTACTACAGGGCTACTATCTTCCTTGCCATGTTTGTGGGCTACACGTTGTATTACTTCAACAGGAAGACGTTTTCTTTTGTCATGCCCTCTGTAATGCAGGAGATCACGCTGGATAAGGATGACCTGGGTGAGCGTGTGCAGTATTTTAAATAATCTGACAGACAAAGATTGTCTGTATTTAAAAGCAATATAAAGTTACATATTGTTTTTTATTCAAGTTGTTTTATTCCAACATATCTTCCAATAAGGAATGTCCATTTCTGCATGGTTCATAACATTCGTTTTTTTTTATCCCAATGTATAAGAAAAGAAAATCTGACACTTTGTTGATGTTTGCACTCTGTCTGTAGGGTTTATGATTGCACTTACACATGGTTTGGGTTCTTGTAATTGCACTTTCTCTGAGAAATTTATTTTTTGACATGACATAAATGCTCATAATAATACACTGAAAGTTGCTATTAGCAACTTTATAAATGTACAATATATGTATTATAAATGTAAATACTTTCCCACAAAAAGCACTAATTTTATAGAATAATCTTCAATTGTGGTGACTTTTATTATGCAAAAGCCACTTGTAAATTAATATTTAGGACTCATCTGTCCCACCATGTTTTTTTTCATTTGTTTTCTGAATTTAGACTTATCAGCACAGTGATTGAATTATTCTTGTGCACAAAGTCTACAGTCCTAGTTTCTTAAGTGATTTTAAAGGGATAGTTCACCTAAAAATGAAAATTCTGTCATCATTCACTCGCCCTTAAGTAATTCCAAACTTGTATAAATTTCTTTGTTCTGTTGAACACAAAGAAAGATATTTAGAAGAATGTTAGCAACTGAGATTTCTGGGGTAGTCAAAAAATGCCAGTCAAAGGTGCCCCAGAACTGTTTGTTTTCCTAAATTCTTCAAACAAAGACATTTATACAGGTTTGGAACAACTTGAGGATTCATTTTCATTTTTGGGTGGACTATCCCTTTAAATGACAGGCGCTCAGTCTAATGAAACGTTCTGTCATCTCTCTGCTCTGCAGGTCTTATCACTAGCAGTCAGTCACTGGCTTACGCCATCAGCAAATTTATAAGCGGTATTCTCTCTGACCAAATCAGTGCCCGTTGGCTTTTTTCCATCGGCCTCTTTGCGGTCGGTGGCATCAATGTGGTTTTCTCCTGGTCCTCCTCAGTGTCAGTGTTCGCAGGCCTGTGGTTTCTGAATGGGCTGGGTCAGGGTCTGGGCTGGCCACCATGTGCAAAAGTACTACGTAAGGTATGGATCCGTTCCTTCATCGACTTGCATTCTACTGTATATAGAAATACACAGATGTGATGTTTCAGCTGTCCAGTTGTCGTCTTTTCCGCATTTTTAAAGAAATTAAAGTGATAGTTCACCCAAAAATAAAAATTCTGTCATAATATACTCACCTTCGAGTTGTTCCAAATCTGTATAAGTTTCTTTGTTCTAATGAACACAAAGGAAGATATTTGGAAAAATGCTTATAACCAAACAGTTCTTGGGCCCCATTGACTACCATAGTAGGAAAAAAAATTGTTCCGTTGAACACAAAAGAAGATATTTTGAAAAATGTAGACAGTTATGTGGTGCTTTTGACTACCATTGTCATTTTCAATGGGGTCCAAGAACTGTTTGGTTACAAGCATTCTTCCAAATATCTTTCTCTGTGTTCAACCAAACAAAGACATTTATACAGGTTTGGAACTCTAGGATGAGTAAATGATGATCATTTTATTTTTGGGTGAACTGTCCCTTTAACAGTGTTGGGCAAGTTACTCTGAAAAAGTAATTAATTACTAGTTACTAAATACATATTCAATAGTGTAATTACATTACTGTACAAATTACTCTGTCTAAATGTATTTAATTGCTTATTACTAATTACTTTCTATATCCTATATCAACCTTGATTTGTTGAGTGATTCAAGGATAGACATGAAACGGCTCTTTTAATTCATTCAAATAAATAATATAAAACTGCATAAAGTAGTATTATTAACTGACCAAAGTATTACAGATGTGATTATTATACATTAAAGCACAAATTATAAAATTAGATTTTGAATTTTGATGTCAATTCCATTATTGCACACACATACAGTATATCATACAAAGTATTTAGTTTAATTACATCAGAAGTAACTGTAATTAAATTACAGAATTTTTGAGTAATCCCTTACTTTACCTTTTCAAGGGAAAGTAATTAAATTACAGTAACTAATCACGTAGTAACTAGTTACACCCAACACTGCCCTTTAACGTGTATATGATATATTGTTTCCTGTATATATTTACTATTATATTGTGGTATCTATTTTCTGTTTAAATAGTGGTTTGAGCCATCTCAGTTTGGCACCTGGTGGGCGGTGCTGTCCTGCAGTATGAATTTGGCAGGGGGTCTGGGGCCCATCATTGCCACAGTGATGGCTCAGAGCTACAGCTGGAGGTCCACGCTGTCCATCTCTGGCCTGACCTGTGTGATCACGTCCATCTTCTGTCTTCTGATTATCCGCAATGAGCCCAGCGAAGTGGGCCTGCCAAATATTGAGGCCGGTCCAAAGAAAGGCAAAGGAGGTATGATGTCATGGCTCTGCTTCCTTTAGTCATGTTTTTCTTGGTCCTGTAGCAGAGCCATGGCAAAGCCTTTGGTTATGTGTGGAGGGAAACATATTATTGTCCTTTTGACAATAATGTGCGTTCTCTCCAGTGTCTCGTCATTGGCCCCGCCCCTCTCGTTTCTTGTATTGTTTTCCTCTCGTGTCTTATGTTCCACACCTGCCCTCGCTCGTTATCCCTCGTTTGTCTTCCCTTTAAATACCCTCTTGTTTCTTTGTCTTGTGTTCGTGGATTATGTGTGTATGCTGGTGTTTTGTTTGCCTTCCCTGTCGTGTGCCTTTGACCATGTTTGCTATGTTGCCTGTGTCCCTTGTAAGTGTTTATACGTAGTGTCTCGTTTTTGATTTAGTTCAGTTTTTGCCCTCTCATGGGAAGTGTTTTGTTTTGAGTTCTTGTTCTGTTTCCGTGTCCTAGTTATTGTTCTGTTTTTGCACCCCATCGTGGGTTTTTGTTTTGTCTTTTGTATTTATTATTAAAGTCTTCTTTTGTTAACCCCGCCACTGCCTGCCTGCGCTTGGGTTCTTCTCCACGCTCATATCGTGACAGAATCCACGAACCATCTACGAACCCAGCAGGTATGGACAGTTCCCTGCGAGCCCGCCAGACCCGGTTATTGTTCGGGCTTCGCCAGGGTGATCGGGGGGTACTGGAGTTTGCCCGTACCTTCCTGGATGCGGCGGCAGTGACGGGGTTCGGTGAGAAGGATCTTACCGTAATTTTTAACAGCTGTCTCACCGAACCCCTCAAGCCCAGCGAGATGAGGATGCTGAGTCCCCTGTACTTTGGTGACATGCTCAGGTACGTGGTCAACCGGGACGGAACCATGGCCCACTATGCCATCCTGGGTATCCTCTCCGCTGGCTACTGTCCCGGAAGACCTCGTCCTGGCCACCGTGACCTTGGGGGACTCAGCTCCTCCATCCTCAAGCTCTGTCGTTCCGCCCACCTCCAGCTCCGCCGATCTATCTCCACCGTCCACGACCCTCCGTGGCAAGCGAGCAAGGAGGGCGTCCGGGGAAGTGTCTACAGACTCTTCCGGTGCGGAGCTAGCCACGCCCTCCACTGCTGCCTCGCAGCCGACCACAGGCCCTGCGGTTCGGTTGAAGAAGAAGAGGCAGCGGAGGGGGGCGCGGACTCCAACCCAGCCAGTGCAGCCGGCATCCAGTCCGGTGCAGCCGGCATCCAGTCCGGTGCAGCCGGCGTCCAGTCTTGTGTCCAGCCCGATGTCCAGTCTTATGTCCAGTCCTGTGTCCAGTCCTTTGTCCAGTCATGTGTCCAGCCCGGTGATCCAGCCGGCGTCCAGTCCGGTGCAGCCGGCGTCCAGTCCGGTGATCCAGCCGGCGTCCCAGCCGGTGATCCAGCCGGTGATCCAGCCGGCGTCCCAGCCGAGGATCCAGCCGGCGTCCCAGCCGAGGATCCAGCCGGCGATCCAGCCAGCGATCCAGCCGGTGTCCCAGCCGGTACAGCAGCCGGCCTTCCAGCCGGTGTCAAGCCCTGTCCAGCCGGCCTTCCAGCGGTGTCAAGCCCTGTCCAGCCGGCCTCCCAGCCGGTGATCCAGCCGGCGTCAAGCCCTGTCCAGCCGGCCTTCCAGCCGGCGTCAAGCCCTGTCCAGCCGGCCTTCCAGCCGGCATCAAGCCCTGTCCAGCCGGCCTTCCAGCCGGCATCAAGCCCTGTCCAGCCGGCGTCAAGCCCTGTCCAGCCGGCCTTCCAGCCGGCGTCAAGCCCTGTCCAGCCGGCCTTCCAGCCGGCGTCAAGGGACTGTCCCCCAGGACTCCTCCTAAGTCCCCCAGGACTCCGCGCCCTTGAGCGCAGCCGGGGACTAAGACTGTTCCCCCTTCTCCCCTCCCCCATGGACTGCCTCCCATGAGCCAGTGTTTGGCCCCTCCCCTGTTTGTTATTTTTATTGTCTCACTCCGATCCCATGGTTACCTTGTCTTGTCTGCCCCTGATTTTATTTTCTCTGTTCTGCCTTGTCTTGTCTGTCACCCAGTCTGCCTTGTCTCGTCTGTCTACCCCTTGGTGAGCACCTGGAGGTGCTCATTAAAGGGGGGGCTTCTGTCATGGCTCTGCTTCCTTTAGTCATGTTTTTCTTGGTCCTGTAGCAGAGCCATGGCAAAGCCTTTGGTTATGTGTGGAGGGAAACATATTATTGTCCTTTTGACAATAATGTGCGTTCTCTCCAGTGTCTCGTCATTGGCCCCGCCCCTCTCGTTTCTTGTATTGTTTTCCTCTCGTGTCTTATGTTCCACACCTGCCCTCGCTCGTTATCCCTCGTTTGTCTTCCCTTTAAATACCCTCTTGTTTCTTTGTCTTGTGTTCGTGGATTATGTGTGTATGCTGGTGTTTTGTTTGCCTTCCCTGTCGTGTGCCTTTGACCATGTTTGCTATGTTGCCTGTGTCCCTTGTAAGTGTTTATACGTAGTGTCTCGTTTTTGATTTATTTCAGTTTTTGCCCTCTCATGGAAAGTGTTTTGTTTTGAGTTCTTGTTCTGTTTCCGTGTCCTAGTTATTGTTCTGTTTTTTCACCCCATCGTGGGTTTTTGTTTTGTCTTTTGTATTTATTATTAAAGTCTTGTTTTGTTAACCCCGTCACTGCCTGCCTGCGCTTGGGTTCTTCTCCACGCTCATATCGTGACATATGATGCCATAAGTATTCATAGGTCATGTTAAAGAGGTCATATGTGACGGCTAAAACAAATATTATCATTTGTTTTAGATGTAATGCAATGTGTATACACACGATTCAAGGTTCAAAAACGCTGTATTTTCCTCATACCGTGCATGTTTGTATATCCTTTTGCCCCGCCTCTCTGCAAGCGTGTGATGGAAATGTAACGCCTCTTACCATATTTGGAACATCAGGTTCCAAAGCAATTGTACTGACAGGTACGCCCACCTTATTTGCGTATACTGTACATTTGGGAGGTCTTAGTCAAATCATACCACAAACTGATGTAGATTTGTGGGGGTGTGGTTACACGAGGCGTTTCAGGCAGGTCTGGGTGAGCATTCACTTTTAGATAGAATGCATCTTTTGTTCTGACACATACATTTTTTAAATTTTACGTGTCTAATACATGCATGGGCAACTTATAACACACCAAAGACACAGAAAAACACGTATTCGCGCCATATGACCCTTTTTTAAAAATAGTAAAAATCAAATGTTGTAATTACAATTAAGAATAAAATATTCTTGGTTTGTTGCATATGTGCATATTATTCATGTAATATAAGAAAAATATATAAGAAATATGTGATCATCTGTAAAATGACTTTGATGTTAACATAAGATATCACTTAATACACAAAGATACACTGAGAATTCTTTGACCATTTATTGTCATTTCAAACCTGTACGACTTTATTTTATCTTAAGAACACAAAAGAAGATATTTTGAAGAGTGTTAGTAACCAGACAACGTTGGTCCCCATTGACTTCCATTATATGGACACAAAACCACTGAGACATTTCTCAAAATATCTTCTTTTGTGTTTCACATAAGAAAGAGTCATATACAGGTTTTGAACTGGCAAACTATCCCTTTAAGAGAGGAGTCCTCTGTTCTGGTGTTGAAAGCTCACTTTTCACAGTCTCATCTGCCATTTTCATGTTGAATATTCTGATTTACTCAAACACCACATGGAATGGAATGGAAGTAAATGGAGTTGATTTTTATTCTGCATACTTGACACTAGGTTAGTGTAGTGTAGTGTTGTTGATCTAGGTCATTGCTGTTCTGTGAGGTTGTGAAAGTGTGCATCGGATAGAAAGTTTCTCCCCTGATTCTGTGATCTTTTGGACAGAGTGCATGGGGTGCGTGTTCATTCATGTGTTTTCTGTTGAAGGTCACTGCACTGAACTAATGGACTCTCCTGAGACAACATTGTTCTTTCATAGTCCTGTTTGTCCTCCGACAGATGTACAGATTCTGATCCATTATCTACCTCTGAATTTCAGGCTCCAGCAGAGATGAAAGCACATTCAAAGACTTCATCCTTTCTCCATATCTGTGGGTGTTATCATTGGGCTACCTGGTAGTGTTTGGGGTAAAGACTGCTTACACAGACTGGGGACAACTGTTCCTTATTCAGGACAAGGGCCAGTCAGCATTAATGGGTACTGAGCAAAATGCATTACAGAATTCTTATTACCCTCATTTTAAGTTTTAAATCCTTCTGTACAGTTTGTTTTTATAGTACTTAGACTTTAATCACAGTAAAAATGTAAAGGGATAGTTCACCCTAAAATGAAAATTCTGGCATCATTTACTCACCCTCAGATTGTTCCAAACTTGTATACATTTCTTTGTTCTGTTGCAACCAAAGGCAGATATTTGTAAGAATGTCAGTAACCAAACAAATCTCATGCCCCAATGACAATGAATGAGGCATTCTTCCAAATATCTTTCTCTGTGTTTAACAGAACAAAGACATTTATACAGGTTTGGAACAATCTGAGGGTGAGTAAATGATGACAGAATTCTCATTTTTGGGTGAACTGTCCCTTTAATTTCTCATTATATGACCCCTAAACTGTGTATTTCTGCTGATATCCACAGGTAGCTCTTTCATGAGCACTCTGGAGATCGGAGGACTGATGGGAAGTTTAGCGGCAGGATACCTATCAGACAGAGCCGTGGCAAAGGCAAATTTGTACCACTAATATCCATATATTTGAAATCCAGTTTTTCCATGCTACAAATCACAGTTACAATAACTACTTATACTATACTATAGTAATACATATTTTATGGTGTTTAATAACACAAGCATATCTATATGCAATGCTTATTAAAGTTATTAGGGCAGTTTCCCAGACACAGATTATTTTAAGGCAGGACTAGGCCCATGTTAAATTATAACATGCCTTATAAAAAACATTACTGGTGTGCATTTTGAGACAACACAATGGCACTAATGTTTTTTTAAGATATGTCAGTGCAAATTGTTTTCAGTTTGGACAGCTCTAACATTTATTTTAATCCCTGTCTGTGAAATGGCCCCATTATGAGTTATTACTTGTGCAATTGCTTTTGGAAGCATATTGACAGTGGTTTTGATGTGTTAAGTTGTGGTGGACACAACTGGTGAAAAATTCCCATAGACTTATATTGGGAGAACCCAAGCTGTATACTGTATATATAGGGTTAGGCTATAAGTTCAAATCTAGTTTATACATTTTGTTTATTCACAGCAAGGGCTGAGCTTATATGGAAACCCTCGACATGGTCTCTTGCTCTCCATGATGGCTGGAATGTGCATCTCCATGCATCTCTTCCGCACTACTGTCACGGCACACAGCTCAAATGTATGCTGTATTATCTGTCCTCACATTATTTTATCATGACAGCAATACCTGTGCTTTTAATATGCGGTTGTCATTGACGGACAGGTCTGGATTCTTTTGTTGGGGGCGGCGTTTGGCTTCTCTTCATATGGACCGATTGCTTTATTTGGAGTTCTTGCGAATGAGAGCGCACCATCAAACTACTGTGGAACCTCTCATGCCATTGTTGCCTTGATGGCAAACGGTAATATTATTTTTTATTTAAAAGCATAATTTATATAATCGTTTAATGCAAAAGACAATTTTTGCTGACTTAAATGCCTATTTCAGAATGTTTTTTGTACTCCTAAATTAAAAAACTAGTTTCTTTCCGTGTTTTCTTTTAAGTTGGCGGTTTCCTCTCAGGGTTGCCATTTGGCACCATTGCTAAACACTACGGCTGGAACAAGGCATTCTGGGTAGCCGAGATAACCTGCACAGTCACCACAGTTGGATATTTCCTGCTCCGGAATATTCGCACCAAGATGGGAAGCGTACAAAAGAAAGCTGACTAAAAGTTTATTTAAATGTATTTTAACTCGTTTTTTTTGTAAGGGTGCAGTCTGTAATTACAGAAAATTAGTGATTTTTTTCTATGGATTACCTTTGGTGTTTGTAAAATATATTCATATTCTTTTCACTAATAATAGATGAAAATATTGAAATAATATCAGCAACTTTTTGGGACTTTGCCTATGAAATGTTCATGAGGCTCTATGAGATATTTAGTCTCAAGACATTCCATTCAGAAAAGTGTTATTTATTTTGTATTACATTAAAACTGGAAGACAGTATTTTAAGTGGTTCTGATCATTAAAAGCTAACGTGGATGAATTTTATAATTACTTGTCTTTATAAAGACATTTTCTAGCTATTAACAGACTTCATCAGTTTTTAACTGGTCCTACCTCTATCTGCATTACATATGTATAATGTGACATATTTGTGGCAATATGTTACCACATGAATTTTAAATTGCACATTTAAATGAGTTTATATAAATAAAAACATTTAAATCACATTACGCTGTAATCATTTACATGTCCAGGATACGATTGCTCTATTTTACCAACATTTGAACTTGACCAACTTTGTTTTTGACCTAAACAAAGGAGACTAAAGTCCAAGGTACAGTGTACTTGAAAATACTCCAAACCACACGATTATATTCTGCTGACGGAAAGCAAATTATATGAAATTACTAAAGACACATTTGGACAGATTCCAGTAAACATAGCAAATAAACATGTCATGCTGTAGTCACATGGTGAGCCGCAATCTTAAAAAGCTTTGTACAAGAGCCTGTAGAAGAAACTTAAGTGGTGTCAATGTAGATTATATACAGGTTTATCAAGAATTTCATCTCATTACATGTTTGTATTGAACAGCTTTGAAAAGAGGCTGAAGGAAAGTCTTTTTTCTCTTCCTGTAAAGAAGAGTCCTAGTGCCAGCTCCACAATCATTTTAAAGACATGGCTGAACATCTAGAAATGCTGTCAGGTAAATATTCAATATGAAAATCCAGATCAGGAGCCTGGTCCAAATGTTCCAGCCTTCTCTGCTATTTCCAGGGCACTTTTTAGATTCTGGTCAAAAAGCTCACATCTGAAAAAATAAACGGTTATGTTTTATGCACAACATTTTGAAGTAACACTACGTGCAAAGCTCATGCAAATATTACATACCTGATAGGCATCTCTAAAGAGTAGAAAGGATTCTTGAGTGCAAAATCCGAGTAGATTTCATAAATCTTTCTTAATAGTCCATCGATACCAGTCTGCCGAGGGTCTGCCAATACAATGAACTTTATTCCTGCAAATAAATAAATAAATATGAAAATAAGAACCACTAGGAATTTATTCAGCCATCACAACCACATATAAAAAATATTAACTTTTTATACTAATATCATACCTGTGAGGGTCTGAAAGCAATGTAATTTAAACACATCAGTCTCCAACATCTCAATACCAGAGCTGCCAACCTCAGGTGATAACTGTGATCCAATAGCAAAAAGTCTTAAAGAGAAAGAAAGTAAACATCCAACAGATGTTTTTACCCAATATTTTTTACATTTTATTGTAATCACTGCTTATTGGCACTCACAAGTTTTTTTAAGTAATGTCATGAAAGTTTGGTTGGGTTTATTCATCAATTTCACGTGTTTTGTACTTTTGGGTGTTTTGTACTTTATAAAATGGAACTTCTAATTTTCATATTCATGTATCATAGCATTACTTAAATACTTTGATACAACAATTGTACATTCGTGAAGCATTATTCAAAACGTGTTAATAAGTGACTAATAAAAGTGTTACACTAATAAGTCATCAGCTCTTTTTGACGGCCGATCTGTTATCAGAGTATCGCGATACTTCGATGTCATCAGCCGATCGGTCTGCTCTGCGCATCGCCGCACGAAATCAAACATCTTTCATCGCTCTGATCCGATACTGATTCTCTAATACTCACGAGTGGAACATTGAAGCCAGCATGAGTTTCTCATTAGAGGTGAGTCGAGGTCGGCCGAATCTGATGGACACTGGATAGTTTGCAGGATCTTTAAGATACTCCAGTATCTCCTTCCCTTCCGCCGTGTATTTACCATTCACATCCACCCCGTTAATCGATAAAACGCCATGGCCCACTGCATACGAGAAACACGTCATATAATTCACAGAAACAAACAGGGGACTAATGTGAATGTTTCTCTAACCGTCCATTCACTTCACGAGAAGGCTAAACACACGCACCTCTGATGCCGTCCCGCTGTCCGAATGAAACAACTACCTTCTCATCGTGAATCTTTAACACTAAATCAAGAGGAAAGCTAAATGTTTTCTCCACTTCAGCCCGAGTGACATAATTATCGTACTGGTAGATGAGTCCACCAGCCTTATTGACAACAAACACACTGAAGATCGCCATATTTCCTGCTCCTACCGAACAGCTGACGCGTGCGGCAGAGTCATGTGATCTTGTCACGTGACTTTGTTACGTTTTTGTTATACCTTTAAAATGAATACAAACAGCAAACATCATACCATTCGCACAAATTGTACTTTTAATCGTTTTTTAAATGTAAAACTGTAATTTTAAATGTAGCTACTTAACTTGGTATTGAATAACGAATATCATGTGGTATTTGTAGTTTTTCTCAGCGCTTCTGAAGATGGACCAATTACTGTCGCGTGCGATACTATGAGGACTTTTTAATCATTGTTAAACTTATGTTTATGTTGTAGCATAATGGTTGTATGTTGTACTTGTCAATATTTGCAGTTAATAGCATGAAGATAATGCACAACATCCTATGCGCAGTTATATGAACTAGCATTAACCAATGAAGCGTTAAGTATAGGCTATAACGCAAAAAAACGCCCTTACTAAAAGTTACTGTAAAGTTCTCAGATAGGCCTATTGTTTGGAATTTTACATTGGTTCTCATTTGATGTATGTTTCTTTTAAAACAACATCATGTTGGTAAATACTCTGATATAAGATTATCTGGAGGATTTAAGACTACGGTTAAAAAGGCAGCATGGTATTACATTTTATTTATCACATAATACAATACAGTAAATGAACAGCTTGTGCCACACACATATTGATGCACATGAAACCTTAAGTCATTATTATGTGTTGTGTTTTGTTGTGATTGTGTTGAGTATATTTATTTAGTAGCTCACTTGTGTATTCATACAGTGATTGGCAGCTTTTCCCCTTGTTTTAAAATGAGCAGAATTTTCCATTAATGGAGGCACATACAGTTTTTTTATTATACAGCATATTGTATTTGTATCTCAGACTGCTGTTAACTGTGAATGGATGAGAGACAAAACCTGGCATTGTCTTTGCTGGCACAGGGAAAAGTCAGAGGTCAGACATTGATGGATGTGGTCAGCTGTCTGTTTTATCACTGCAGCCCCTGCCTAAACAGACAAAGAACCAGAACGTTCACTGAAAACGTTGATAAATCTGCAGTTCGTCATGTTACACAAAATTTGAAATACAGTGGGTAAAGCACAGATATAAAATTGAACACAGAAAATGCAATCTTATAATAATGTGATTTTTGCTTTTTAAATGTATAATATTACCACAATAAACTATATAATAATAATTATAGTATTTAAAACAATAGGTGTTATGGGGTATTGCTAGGGCATTAAGCCAGTTTTGACGTCAGTTTTCTTCCAATATGGAATCTAGTCCACTGCTTTCTGTGTTTATTTGTTTTATAACCATACTTATAAATCTTTTTAACTTACTGTTTAAACTATGTAAAAATAACAACACAAACCTCTGTGTCTAACAAACATCCCAAAGCCACGCCTCCTGGAACAGACACATTCATACTTCATCCTGTTTTAGAATGACCCGTCTTTATAAAGTGCTCGCTGTCATACAGAACATCAGATACTCAATAATTCAAGGCACCAACACTCACACGCTTATCAAGTGAGTCACATGCTTTCATGACAAACAAATGCAGAAAACGCCACCCAACCCTGTCCAATTTTCAGTCATTTTTTCCTTCTTCCCCTCCCTCAACCCGTCCCTCAGAGAGAAACAAAACAACCAGCTACTGCTGTTCATGTGTCTGGCTCTGAAGTCTTGGATTTGTGTAATGCTATCGAGAGGTATTGAAAACAGCGTGTGGTATGTGATATACAGCGAGGAAGTTAGGGGGTGACCATGGAGTTTAGTTGAAACTGATCCAGAATCAGATTTATGGAGGCAGCTGTTGAGGCTTTGACAGACAGGCGGGTCGGAGAACCAGCATTGCTGCGTAACAGAAGCAGATCTGAGCCACTGCTGCCTGCAGACGAGTGTGTCACATCACACTTCAACAGCAGGGTAAGTCACTTCTTATTTTACTCTCGATTGTTCAACAATTGTTTTCTCACGACTAATGTTTGTATGACCAGTAAATGTATTCATTTGTTATCTAAATGAATGGATTGTACAGGTATTAAGCTCTTTTTAATGTGGTAAAATGATGCATTCTTCATTTTGTCAAAATAACAATATCAGCCATTGGAATGAAGAGTCTCAGTTTGTGTTGCATCCTCATCAAAATACTAACTCTTTATTTAAAAAACTATTGCTGTTTTTCCTCTTTAAATGGGGTGCATATTACTGGGACCTATTTTTAGAGGGCCGGGGCATTACGGCGCACTGGAGTTATGCAGACGGCAAGATTAGAAGGAGTGGGAAAACTTCATACAGCATGTTGTGTTTGCCCACAGTTTCTCAGCACAGACTTTTATCTAAAGTCCTCAGTTTCTCATCTCAAAACAGTTGATCATCCAGCATCAGCAGTGCAATATTAAAATTATTTGACTCTCCTTCAATGTAAAAAAAGATTTTTAGATCGATAATAATAATAATAATATTTTAATATAATAATTGTTTATTAATTTAATATAGTAATGTTTATATAATAATTATTAATGAATTAATTTAGACTAGTATGAACTTCAAACTGGTTTCTCCTGAAATGTTATTATTCAATTGTTTGCATTTGATTGCAATTGAATATTTTATCAAAATATTGTTGTTGTTCTTGAATTTGTCACATTTAGCAAGTCCCTGTTTTGCAGTGTGTAGTTAATGTTATTATAATAATAATTAATTGATTTTTACCCTCCCCCTCAGAAAAGACCAACTTGGACTTTCATGGTTTTGGCTGGTTTAGAATGGTTTTGATTTTTCATGCTGGTTAGGTAGACCAGCCTAGCTATTGTTCAAGATGGTTAAGGTCCTGCATGTCCAACATGCTATGTTTTTTTGCGTTTTAAGTGTACCGTGTCGTTCCTAGGGTTGTGCCATGCAAACATTTCCGGAAGTTTCCTAATGTAGTCATTTCCAAACATATATTTTTTTACAACGTAAGTTCTCTTGATATATGATCAGGTCTAGTTTTGACTGCACGAGAGGTCTGGAATCGCTGTTAAAAAGTCAAACCCCAGTGGTTCGGAAACAGTGTACAGTGCACTGCTGTAATTTCTTCTCTTGGCAGCTTAGATGAAACTAGAAACAGTGAAAGAGCATCGGCAGGGTGAGTTAATGGAAAAAGATCCTGAGGGAAACAGAGGCTTATATTAGTCTGTCTCTGCGCAACTTGTGGAGTCAAGATGCTTGACTTTCTTTTAAAACTTTTATGATCTTCTGCATTCGCTGATATAATAAAAAGGTTTAATTACCGGCTGGTAATAAAGCTGTAGAAAGGATTAGGAAGAAATGGAAATTGGATCCTGAAGTCCAGAACCGAGGAATGTTTGGATGGGTTGCCATGGGGAGTTCAGTTTTGGAACAGATACTTGCAGGCTGCGTTTCAGTTTTTCCTTCATTTAATAATCCGCTTAGTAGGTGATGTAAAACGAATATGCACTATACTTAGTACTTTTCCAAAATCAAGTAAAATCCGAGTTTCTATGACATGGTCTCTGTCTCAGTTTGAGTCTATAGGATATTTTTGTCTGTTTTACCATCCAATCAGAAATGACTGTCTATAATATATTAGCACTCCTCTTCATAGCACAAACATTATGGAACAAGTTGCTGCTAAACAATTTAATGCCTATAATTCAAATCCTTAATCATAATTTTGACATTGCTTATGGCTGTCTCATGAAGCGAAAATGATAAATGCTTCTTTATTTGTGAAAGCTTTGGAAAAACGACTTCTTAACAAATAAATGTAAACATACCTGAAAAAGTTACAGCGAACAAATTGAATTGAACAAATTGAAATTTACTCAGCACTTTATTACACTTATGGCACTATAAGACTTTTTACATTATTCTGCATTGCCGCAAAGCAGCTGTGAAGTTAATACATTTAAGTACATATTAAAACACACTTAGATGGACCTTTTCTGAGCTGATTTTACATCATTTAGTCTCTGGTTTATAGAGAGTATCCAGTTTGCCGCAGAAGGAAATGAGCTGTGCTTCTCATCATCTCAGGCAATATAGATCATTGTATAAATTAGGGAATTAAAAGGTTGTATCTGTGGATTAATATTACATCATTAAAATTGCTGATTAAGCATATTGATTTGTTTAATAGTTTTCCTTCAAACACTCAAACACACACACCATACACTGTATGAGTAATGTGAAAATGTACGCTGAAATAAACTGGGAAAACAGTGCTTTTTATATTCAAAAATACTTTCTCCTATGCCAGTTTAAAGCCTAATTCACACTGATCCAACAAACACCAACGCTCTAAATTCTCATTGATATTGACCCAACAAATGTGTTTTTGTGTGTTTTAATTGTGCTTTTGATTGTGTTGGTTTGCAGATGGTCCGTGAACAATATATCACCACCACAGAGGAGTCTGGGCTCCTGGCTCCGGTCAATGAGTACATCTACATGATCGGGATCTATGGCTGGCGAAAGCGCTGCCTCTATCTGTTTATTCTCATTCTCCTCATCATCATGGTAGTGAACCTTGCTCTTA
The DNA here is from genome assembly GCF_024868665.1 of Triplophysa rosa. NCBI lineage: Eukaryota > Metazoa > Chordata > Actinopteri > Cypriniformes > Nemacheilidae > Triplophysa > Triplophysa rosa. The sequence goes on along the minus strand of NC_079903.1, from coordinate 8,174,591 downwards.
TGATCTGGATCCTGCGAGTTATGTGGTTCAATTCGGTGAGCAAATACATTTTAGCAAGCTGTAATAGAAATAGAAATCCAAATTTAAATCTGTTCCTTTCAGTCTCAGTTGTGAGTAATGTATGAAGGCTGATCCTGAAACAGCTTTCTGTGTATTGCAGGAAGGCATGGGATACCTGCAGGTCAAAGAAGATGGACTCAGACTGGAGGGAGAATCGGAGTTTCTCTTTCCTCTCTATGCCCAGGAAATCGATTCCAGAGAGGTGGGAATAAATGCACACGCATACTGTACATTTTTATCTTTTCTGACATACGCATCATACTTAACTTCAAATGAAATGTCAAATGTCTCTATACTTAACTTTCAGAAAGTGTTGATTGTCAAACTGTATATTTCACAGTTTTATTTTAAATTTGTGCAATTTTTAAAACCCCGCTGTGTTGAATATACATGATGTGTAGAGGATTTTCACTCATGCAAAGTCAAAATGTCTGTTGTTGTTCTCTTGATAATAGGATTCAGCTCTTTTGGTGCACTCTTCTGAGAACGTCACTCTCAATGCTCGCAACGAAAATGGTGATGTAACAGGGAGTGTGTCTGTAGGTAAGAGATACCAAACATTTAGTCATTAATTCCTCAGCTGTATTATTATCATTCCTTAAATTTTATTCTATTTAAGTTTGAGTTGCACTAAACATAAACTTGGACTCAAAGTCGACATGAAGTGGCATTCACAACTCATTAAATTAATCTACTTTTTGTATTGTGACACAAAAGAAGGGAGGCAGACAAGACCGAACGTGACTTTGCAATAAAAATAGCGAAATAATTATTTAGCTACGGTTTAAGAATAAACAGCCTACATTTGAAAGAACCGAAAGGAATTGTATATCTGTAAGCTATGACTATATGACATTTTATAATCATAAATGACTTCATTAAACTATTGTCTTATTTTTAATTTATTCCAATGTCTATTATTGTACTGTGGGGTATACAAAATAACTGTATCATTTTCCCATCAGGAATCAGATTATTGTGCAGAATTGCTTTTGCCGTAAGTAAATTAGCAACCAAGTCATCTGTATTCTCAGGTCCAGGTCAGGCCAGCGTCTTCGGCCAACACTTTAACATCACCTCGAATCATGATGTAAATTTATTTTATGCTGATAGAAATGGAGCTGTTGTGGGAAAGGGAAGACTCCGTGTAACAGGTGAGTACACACAGGCCTTCTGTGCCCCAAAAAAACTCTAGCATTAAATATTCCGGTTAATGCAACCGTTACTTTTAAATCATGACAGTCATCTCATACAAAAATGCCCTATTGTTATAACCTTGTATATACCTTGTAATGCATTGTTAGACACTTTGAAAAAAAGCATGTGTAAAATTCGGTACATGTGACGACACTTTTAATGCGCAATATGTGCGTGTAATTTTAGGAATTTGTTATTGTGTGCACAGGTGCAGAAGGGGCGCTGTTTGAGCAGTCTGTTAGGACTCCTCTGGTCAAAGCAGTACTTAATAAAGAGTTAAGGTATGTGATATGTAAATCCGAACCGAACCTATGACAATGAGTTTGTAGATCCTACAGATAAGAACAGAAAGCAGGAGATGAAGTAATAATTGAATAAATAAACAGAGCTTATTTAATAATCTTACTTGCACTTTACATTTACATTTAGTCATTTAGCAGACGCTTTTATCCAAAGTGACTTACAGAGAGTTCACGGAGCAATAAGCGATATGTCATACAGGAGCAATAATACAATAGGTGCTAATACAAAGTTACTAGTTTCAACAAAAGCCAGACCACTACCTGCTGAGAGAAAGAGAGAGGGTTTTTTTCTCATTTGTCTGTCAATGCTCAGACAAACTTTAATGCTCATTCTGACTTTGTGTGACTAGAAACAGATTCAACACGTATTGTTATACAAGATAAATACAGGGGAAGATTACTGCTTCACAACATCTCGTGACACTATTAAGAACCTTGATATAGAGACCTTAGGAGACAAATATCTACTTGTGGAGACAGTAGCACCCAACATAAGCTTAAACAATAAACAAAAATAAAGAACGATAAAGTAATATGAAAATGAAAATATAAAAAATAGTAAAGGTTAGTGCAAGCCACAGAAAAAAATGAGACCATTAGAAATTTCTAGATATATTGTGTCCATTCCAGTCTACTTTCTTTTGAATTTCAACAAAATCAAACCTCAGGAGTGACATAAAGTCATCCAACAGCAATGTGAAAGACTGACAGCATGACAAGACACATGAAAACTGTGATAAAAATCCAGGTTATCACATAAAAAAGGAACTTTTCCTAAATACATGTAGAAATATTACTGTTGTATTGTTTAAAAGTGAATATGAACTTGTTTTTATTTGCAGTATTTGATGTCTGAAAAAAATACAGAGCATCTTCTGTTATTTTGAACTGTTTCTCCAGTTTTCATTTTCTGCAAATAAACAAATTTTTTTTAATTGGAAGAAATGTTGTTAGTAGTTCACAGAATGAAACAAAAATGATAATTTTACCTAAACACATACCCATAAATAGTAAATTCAGAAAAAAATTAAATGGTGCTATATAATAAATAAATAAATTGTACTCTCAGTCACACGCGCACACACTGTATATGTCTTCCATATAAGTAGTTTAGAGGATTTATGTAAATTTATTTATTTATTTTTGCCATTTTTGTGGTACTCGACTTGCAGCCACATCACAAAAACATCTGCATATTCTGTGGTTTATTTAGGGATTTCCTTTAAAGCGTTTTTGTATAAAATGTCAGCCAGTTAAAAAAGTAATGGATGTACTGAGTGTATTCTGTAACCAACTTTTATAGAAGTTACCAACAGGGCTTTAACAAGCTGTGGGCACAGTTTCTAATGATTCACATGACAGTCATCCATCCATTTTTTTTATTCAATACCTGTGTGAATTAAACCGCATTTAATTTAAGTTTTTATAGCCATCCTGTGGTCAAACAGTGCATTGCAATGTGCAATAACACATTCCTTTCGTTTCAAGACTGGAGTCTCCAACACGGTCTCTCAGCATGGATGCACCCAGAGGTGTTCATGTCAAAGCCTTGGCCGGTAATGTTGATGTGGCAGCACATTTTGATATTGTGTTACATTCATCTGCAGGCCTGGTAAGTAAACATATCAGATATTATAACTAATATAGCAACATTATAGGCTTATAAGCATAAATGTTTTTCTTAAGTACTAAATTATTAAGATGTACTTGATTATTTGCTCTGTGGTGTTTCAGCTGGTTCTGGATGCTCAATCTGTCCGTCTGCCCACGTTACCTGTGGGTGAAGCCAGAACTTCAGGCGAGTCTCAGGGAATGTATAACATGTTCGAGGTGTGCGTTTGCCCCAGTGGAAAGCTCTTTCTCTCTAGAGCGGGAGTCTCCTCTACATGTAGTGAACATCAGGACTGCTGAATGTGTGTCTGGCCAAAACATCTAAAGAACCAAGTCAGCCATAGTTTCAGGAGATGTTGTGCGATATCTTACTGGAAACAGTGTTTCTGGGCAAGGTAGAAAACTCCACAATTCAACACAGTGTACACTCTGTTGTTTATACGGTATATGGAACAAAGTGATTTTATAGTAGAGTTCTTTTAATAGGCTGGGCAGTAAAGGGGCTGGTCACCAGCTTACATCCTATGCAATATAATTTTAAGGTGCAATAAAAGTGTTTAATATATAGGCTAGTTGTTGTTAAAGAAACACAAAAGTCATTGTCATTTGTTTGTCAAAGATGACAACTGCTATGTGTTAGTGCCAAAACCAAAGGTGTATTTGAGTAACCATGTTCTGCATAATGAATTGGAGAAACATACATGACCATTTTGTAAATGACTGAATTTATAAAAGTTCTGTTATGCGCTTTTGAAATTTTAAATATGCATAATGATCTCTACATTTGGCATCTTTTAACTTTAATACCACGCAATCTTCATATTTCATACTTCATATTTGAAGAGGAGTACATACATGCTGTTTCTTTAAAAGCTCTTCAGTAAATGAAGAAGTTATAATTTAAATACCAAGCATGCATGATATAAAGTATATTTTGTTTTCCATATCCTAACTAAAATGCTTCAATGTTTTAAGAGCCAACGGAAATAATCACTACATTTAACACAATCATTTGTGTATTCAATAAATGGTTAAAAAAATGTTTTATTTCTGTAAAATCTGGAGGACCGGCTAATTCACAACAAACTTGTTTGTTTGCTTTGTTAGATCTTTGTTAAGTTGGGAACTAGTCTTCAAGATGTTGATGTTTGTTGAATCAGTTCGCCATTATAGCATTATTTCACCTCTGTACCTAAACCATTCAGCATTCACTGCAATACTGAAATTCATATATCTGGCACAATATTAACATATTTCAATAGCATTAAAAACAGGTACAAACCCAAGTTGTGAGTCATAAACAAAGCTGTAATGAGATGCCACGAAAGCCATTTGTTAAAAAATGTAGTATCCAGTGTTTAATTAAAGTGTTTCTTACAGTTAAATAAACAAAACAGATGAAAAACATTATTGACATTGAGCACCATGAGTATGAGCTTCCTCTTACACACGTTTCTGAAATTTCATGCAAAAACTCTCAGTAGTAGAGGATAAGAGGTTTCCATTGTACATAACAGAAAGTACACATTTGACGTGTTTCTACAGAACTATGAATGATGTGTGTGTATAGCCACAGCAGTAAACAGGTAGGTTCCTAAAACATTTAAAATGGTAAATTTTTTTAACATGATATAAAATTGTGGCGCTATTTGCGCCCTACACAATAATCAACAATTGATTGTTTAGCCGAGACAAAGATGTGAAATTTCTAAATAAAAATTCTGTCACAATATACAAGTGACAGATAAACCAACTGGTAAACAGTTATGAACTCACTGTGACATTACATCATAGGATGCAATTCATTTTTAAAAAGAGTATTTTCATTTCACTGCTTTAATGTCTTGATAATGCAGTGACACGTAAAATTATATTGTCAGCAGTCAAGGGAATTATGTTGATATTGATTTCATTGCATAATATAACCTTATGTTTTCATTTTTGATTGATCTACTGGCAAATGACTGATACAGACTCCATAAAGGACCTATAGGGGGTGATTGACCTGTCATTACAACACTACAGCTTTCATTTTTTGAAATTGACATAAAAGTGCAGCGCAAACTCGTGCTATTAAATCACAATGCTGTCATTGACTATGGCAGGAAAAATACTTTACTAGAAAAGATAAAAAAGCAGCATTTGGTTTTCGTTATGTACAAAGGAACAACAATAATCAACATATTTAAAATAAAAGGTATTGCTATGCTTTTGCACATTATGTACAGTACACTTTTGCATGGTACAAATAAGTAATATATTACATACAGGCTCAGGCGGTATTTCAAAGAAATACAGCAACTATGGACGCAATAAGCATGAGTCACTGCATCAGAGCGCTCTTAAAAAAAAAGCTAGATAGATACGTTTTTGATTTTTCCCTAAAAAGTCTATTAGAATATGTACTGGTTGGTTCGCCTGTGTTTTGCATGGTCTAATGGTCACAGTTCAGATTTTTTGTTGGACAAACGTCTCAAGTTTGATGATTATCCGAGCTGTACATTCCATCACTCTCATGGCTACTTCCGAAGTATATCTGTCATTGGGAATCTGAGGAAAGGGCAGAAGGTCAGGGTAGCGTGTTCTCAAACTGTCCACACCATATCCCTCCAAAATGTGCACGTCCTTTGCCAGTCCTGTTAGTTGGGTGTTGTACTCCTCCACCTTCTGTGCAAGTGCTGTGGGCTTCACATCTTTGTCTGATTTCCCTCGGACTGCATAATCTGCAGCAATTAATGCAAGCTTTGTTGCCAGATAGCACTTAAAACACACCCATTCGTTTGCATTTTTGTGAAGGTCATTTCTCGCTGCAGAAAAGTTGGCTCTGGCTTGTCTCAGCCACCGACGAGCTTCCACAGGATTCCCAACAGATTTGAATGACGGCGGTACAAAGAAGCGATTCGAGTGAGATGTGCCTGCATAGCTAGTAAACTTCTCTCGGAATTGCTGCTTTTCCGATTTATGGCTTGTTGCTTCTTGGTTCCATGATGTGTAGAATCGCTGAAATGAGAATTTCTCTGACTGGAATCGAGTGGAAGATGCAGAGAAAGGTCTCCTTGATCCCCGATCCGCGGCCTGCTCTGCCTGTGTTTGCTTCTCCATCCGGTTGATCTCATTTTGCAAGTGCTTGAAGACTTCTGTAGCAATGTCAAGATTCTCAGCGTTTTTGTCAGGGTGCCATTTCAAATACAAGCGCCGGATAATCTTCTTGCGTTCTGTTTCCGGAAGTTTCCAAGCTTGTTCTATGACCGAAGTAAGTTCTTTTAGAATTCCAGGTAATGCATTGAGTTTTATCTTTTTGGGGGCCGACTCTGTTGGCGGAGCGCTGCGATTTTCCTTGCCTGGAAATATGGGAGGAACCATTCTGGCACTAGGAGAATGACTCTCTGAGGGGCTTGTTGGAGTTGGTGTGCCATCTCGAATATTGGCGCTATCATCTTGTCTGGAAAATTTGTACAAATCAAGAGAGCTGACAATTTTGTACTCACTGTACCCAATGTCAATTTGGAAGCATTTTCCAAGGACACTTGGATTGTCTTCTTCTCGATCTACCTCTTGAACAATGATTGCGTATGTGTAGGTTGGCTGATAGGAGCCTAAAATATCACCTCCCTCTGAATCTACCAGGTAACCGACATATTCTCCAGGGTAGAAAACATTCATGGGGTCCATGAGAAGTAAATGATGAATCTCTCCAGGTATGGGTGTACCAGGAAGTGGAAGCTCCAGCTTTGAGGGCTCGGTTGTGTCATACTTGACACCAAGATTGTCCAGTTTCTCTGTTATTCTGTAGATGTCATTGCAACCCAACATAGCAATAAGATAGGAGGTGTCAGAAATTAGGTTGTCTGTAGCTGACTTTAGAGTCATTGCCAAAGCGAGAAGAAAATTTATGTCTTTGCTGTCAGAATGCTGAATGTAGAGATGAATGACGGCTGTTCCATACCTTTTAAGAAAGGCAAGAGTTTCACTACGGCTGTGGGGAATCGGGCTGCAGCCTTTTACTCGCAATGTCGTCTGTAGTTTCTCAAAACAAGACACCTTTAAGCCCTCACACAGAGCTTTGCATAATCGTATTGCTTTTTCCTCATTCACCATGTATGCGTTCTCATTCTCATGTTTCATGATCCGAATTAGTCCAGTGATAAACTGCTCTGATGATAGGAGCAATTGAAGCCGGCCCTGAAGTGAGCAGAGAGCACCGAATTGGCACATTCTTGGAGAATCTTCATCAAGTTGTTCTTCAAGGATACTACTCAGAAGCCTGGCTCTCAGTTTCTGTGGAAGCAACATGATCAGCTTTGTGTGAAAGGCATGGTCTTTGCCTAGGTAACACTGACTCATGTCGACTAGCATCTGGACACCAACATTACCCTGAATTCGACTCTTGTAATGCGGTGCATCATCAAAGACTAACGTGTTTGATTTGGCCAAGCGTCCATCATGACTTGGAAGGTAAAATGTCAAATCTCTGAGATTCTCAAGGTCTTTTCGGACCTGTACCGGATCGTTCTGGAGACTTTTAAACAGCCCAGAGACTGTTCTTTTTACAGTTCTCATTTCATTGGGGTCAAGCTGCTTTCCTTCTGAATTTCTATATATTCGACCCAAAACTTCAACGTATTGTTTAGTTGAGACAACATCCTCAGTTCCCAACAGTTTGAATAGTTGGTGAAATGTACCAAGCTCAAGAGGGAGTTTGTACAAGTAGGGTTTGAAGTCAGATTCATTGTCCAAATTAATGACAACCTCCTCTGGTTTGAGGAGTTTCCAACCCTCCTCGACCATAACAAAGGCCACTCCTCGTAACTGAAAACGAAATTCACGTTTATCTGAGTTTAGAAATTCATAAATGCTCCTTAAGACTTTGTTTCGTGTTTTAACTGTGTCGTCATCCATGTTAGTTATGCTGCATATGTTTTTGCAATTGCTTATGACTTTTTCCAGTGGAGGATCCACATTGACATTTAACATGGTCAAAATGAGATCAAGCTGCTCTTGGCCGGCAAGTGTATTACCTTCTTGGTCTTTTATGCTTGCTGGGGTGGCCCTCTCTGGTAGAATAGGGCAGGATGTCCACAACAACTGCATGATATCGGTTTGTTTGAACTTTGGATTTACTTGAGACCCATTGAAGCGAATTAGAGGGAGATTTCCATTAATTTCCTGGTACTGACAATGGAGGTGAACAAGCTCGGCTGGAGCTCGCTCTGGACATAGGAATGGTATCATAGAGAGTTCTTTGAGGAATGCTCCATCAAACAGATCTGTTCTATCATTGAAAATGTGATTCAGGAGAACATCAACAATAGTCTGAACTTTTTCTTTGGACCAGTTCTCTGTGTGAGCTTTGATGCTGATTTCTTTTGCAAACTGTAAAACTTGCTGTTGAGACACAACATGTTTCAAACCAATGTTGCGTAAGAAGGTTACCCATGAGGATAAATAAGTTGTCCCTTGTTTTGGCTTTGATACTTGCTCTATTTTTCTGAAAAAATCATTGGGGATAAAGGATTTTGGTGGAAGCATCACCTCAAACACTTTAACAGTTTGATCGAAGAAGGCTTTGGCGGGTTTTAGCCTATTGGTGGAATCAAAAATGAAGGACAAACTCTCTAGTTTTTCATAGAGTTGATCCTTGATGCAACTTCGCTCTTCCATTGCCAACAACCTCTCCTTCAGATAGATAACATGCTGGATTTTGGCATCATGTGACAAAATGTCAAATTTTGGTAAAAGATGATTCAGGTAAACCTCAAGGTCATCAATTGGTGTGCAGCCAAGAAAGCTGTGGAGTTCTTTGAGCTGTGGATTGTCAGCAAGGAAGGCTGAAGATGTATTGTGTGCCCACTTTTCAATGTCGGCAGAGGGAAGGTTTTTTGTTAGAACATGGCATGCCCTGAAGTTTGCAAGGCAGATGTATCGGCCACTGACAGCTTTGTAACATGGCAACAGTTTTAAACTCTGAACATCATCTTGAGTCAAATTTGTCAGATTGCAGTTGAAGTACAACAAAAGTGCTTCAAAGTCTTTGTCTGTCAAGCTTCCTGTTTTGAAAGCTGATGTCTGGATCATGTACTCAAGTGCTCGAAGTATGCTGGACGGATTATCTATATTTGCAGTATGCTGAGCTAAAAGTGGGAAGACGGGACTCTCTTTGGCACACAGTTTATTTACAGCCAACTGAAAGCATCCTCCCTTCATGAGAGTGTGAAAGACTTTGTCATTTTGCCCATTTGGGAAGATGGCTGCAAAGATTAGACTTAGGGGTAACAAAACATCATGCTCTGGCACAACTAATTTGTTCCCTGACACCATGAATTTGATTCCTGGAAGTAGTGCCCAATCTTTCAAGATGTCTAGAACGGTCTCAAATTTAGACCTGATGTCTGCCTCATAGTCTTTGGTTGCAAGTTGTTCACTGATGAAGTGCCATACACTCTTAAGCCAAGATTCAGTGGGACAGCCCTCTTTCCATTTGACTGACATCTTTGTTCTGCAGTCTCTGTGAAGAACAGATCCTAGCAGATCTCCAAAACTGTTTATGTCAAAAATCTTTGCCACACCTGCTTTCAGAAGGATTTTGCTGTACTTCAGGTATAAGGTATGCATGAAAAGCTCTTTCCTCGATGAGATGAGCTCATGATGATTGGTCAGAAACTTTGGATGTCTGGAGTCAAACACTTGCAAAATGTTGTCCATTGTCATAAGCAGTGGCAACCCTTGTATGTTAATGTCATTCTCCTCCACATCTTTGAAACAGTAATCAACAAGCAACTTAAGACCATGGAAGAGCTTGAAATTAGACTGCTGTAGCCGACAAGGTAATTTTCCAACTTGGCAAGATGTGTCTGGGAGTGAGAATGTCAAAAGGAAGCTGCGAACATCCTCTGGTGTCACATAGTTGACAGGAATCCCGGCATCTTCCAGACAGAAGTACAGACTGGCTGTTTCATCACAGCTGTGGATTAAGTTGAATCCAACATCCAGGAACATGGCCTTCAATCTGTAAACATTGTCTGTCACAGATTTCCGTGTTGTCATGTTATACTCTGTGTTTTTAAGATGCTGCAACTCATCCTTCAATAAGTTGTCAAAGAATGCCCGACCTTTGCTTGAGGTAGATGTGTTCACCCAGGAGATGTAAATTGCAGAATGAATATCTGTATTTTCGATGAGGGGTGCTCTTAAAACAGGGAGTAGTCTTTTCAACTCTAAATGAATGCATTGGTAGATTGCTCTTACCAAACAATACCAATCTGGTTGAATCTCAAGTCTGTTCACTGGAAAGAAGGACAAGAATTTTCTCAAAATATCCTTGACAACATGAATTGGCATTCCTTGAAATATTGTCATTGTGGGGTCTGGGCCTGGAAAGAGCTGACGTTTCAACTGAATAAACAGTTCTACGCATGCTGGAGCAATGAGTGCTTTCATCAGGTTATTGTTCCAGTCACTCCTCACTCCAACTCCATTGTCATCCTTCCACAGATTTCTTCTTGCAGAATCTAAAGCAAAATGGCCATTTACATGGAACGGCAGGCCGGTCTCCAGAGACAGAGGAAGGAAACAGAAGGCTCTGTGAGGCTTTTTGTAGTTATGGCTGGTGCATGCTGCAACACCACCACGTGGATAAAGTGTTATATCCTCATTTTTGTGAGCTGAAATGACACTCTTCGTTACTTTCTCCATCTCAGAAAATCCAGATCTGTTACATATCATCCATGTTGTGGAATTTCCATCTGTGTCCTCTATGTCCATCGTGTACGTAATCTGTTGGATAGGAATTTGGGCCAGCTGTTTTTTCTTGGTAACGCTGTCTATAACGGAGCTGTGAAATTGTTTTCGCTTTAGGCGATCCCCATCTGTGATTTTTGCTCTGACAGAATAAAGAGTTTTTAAATCCCCAGTCCCATTCTCAATTTCACATATAGAAATTTTCTCCATGTGATTCAAAAACATGAGAAGTTCTGCACCATCCGTTCGGATTTTATCAAGAAAATTTTGAACCATTCTATCTGAAGCTGGTACTGAGCTGATCTCTGAGATTTTGGCCATTTCTGTGGTTCGTATGGGAAACCTGAACATTGTGCTGCGTTCCAGCTTGAAATGATTCCCTAGGTATAAGCTTAATACATCAGAAAATTGTGATCTGAAGTCTGAATCTAAATCTCTAAACATTCTTCCAGGACTGAGAGATGTTGCTCCAGGTGCATAACGTGCATGAGGATCAAAGATGCAAAGAATGTCATTATTTGAGATAAAGGAAGGACAGTCAGTAATGTGATACACAGAGTTAAATCCAATGCCATATTGCCCAGTTTTCCCCGGGTTTGCCTCTTTGGTGCCTCTTCCGAGATTCTGGATCCCTCTAATATCATCTTCTGTAAATGGTTGATTGTTGTACACACAGAGTGACGGGCCTTGCATGGACACCCATTTGTCATCAAAGATTCTATCTGTTGGATGGTTCCTGGGATCAAACACAAAGTATATTTCTGTGGCTTTTGCATCATCTGCATTTTGCAGGAGCTCTTTCAGCATTTCCTTTTCTGATGGATATGCATTAAGTATACTTTTGATTCTGCTGGTGAGCTTCTCCTTTTGCCCAAATTCACTCCCAAGGGTAGTAAAGCAGATGTTGGAGGCATATCTTTCTAAGGCTTTGTGTCTTTTTGGAATTGTCCCCAACTTTAATGCCACCTCTCTTGGAATATCACTATGACAGTATTTAACGGTTGTGTCTCTGACTTTAATCCAAGGACAGTCATTATAGCAAAGTGATTTGGATGGCTGTAGTGTAAAATTGCTGTCAGGAAGGAGTATCTCCCCATAGTTGCTTTGGCAGAATTCCTGACTTTTGTCTCGGATCAAGCTCCATATGCCCTCGCTAATGATTCTACGACACAGCTGAAAGTTCTCTTCGGTTAGGGGCTTTCTTCCACATTCATTCTTAATCTGTTGTAAAACATCGGAGAACGTTTCAACAGTGAAGCTCGGCCGAACTCCCACAATTTCAAAAAGTTCCCGACAACTATTTCTGTACTTGTTAGGAAGCTGGTAAAGATATGGTGCAGCATCAAAGTTTAAATGAAATGCCACTTTGGATGGCTCAACATATGTATTCTCCACTAGAATTGAGCTAAATGTTTTCAGCTCCTCCATGATTTCCTCGTTCGCCGCATCGGACTGTAGCAACTCTTCGTGGAGATATTTGTAACATGCATTAGTTATGTTCTCCTGATACAGTGTAATACCATCAAAGGACTTTGAGAGCTCTTTCAGCTGGCTGATGACTAAAGCAACAGATGGCTTTTTTATCAATCCAAGTAAGTCTTTCACAGCCAGTGAGATGGGACCACATCCTTTGAAAGAGGGGGAATTTTCATTCAGGATGGGCTTCATTAAGCAAACAGTGTCCTGGTGGTCTGTTGTAAAAAGCTCTTTCGCAGAGAACATGGTGGACTGGGGAAAATTGTTTCCATGCCATGGAAGTGAAAATCCAGCAGGTTTGGTCAAAAAGGGAAGAAACTTGATATTTTGTAATTTGACAAGATATTGATTTGCTGCTGGATCTCTCATTTTAAGCTTTTCATCGATGAGACTAAGGATGATGCTGCTCCTGTTGCATGCAATTGTGTGGTCATTTTCATTCAGAGCCAATACAGACTCAGCACGTTCAATCAAGTCTTCCCATGACAGGTCATCCTTGACCATACCCAGCTGCAATAACTTGACTAGGCATACTGGATTGACATAGTCTTTCAGACTTCCTTCAGGGAACCTTCCATCTTCATTGTTATACAGCTTAGCTACTCTGCCCTCAGGATGAATGAGTCGAGAAGGCACAACAAGCTTCTGTGATGGTCCTGAACATGGAATGCATGGAGTTTCCCTCAGTATAGATGCAAAATCCTCTAGTTTTTCATTGAGGACATAATACATTAGAGGGTCACGCAGTTCCTTGTCTATGTCTTGGATATGAGGGAAGAAAACATCTGTGAAGAACTGTGTCTCTGTCAGGGTGTTCTCCATTAATTTCCCTTTACAACCAGCATCATCAAAGCCTTCCTTGACCCAGTCTGGTAGATCAACGGCACAGAATTCATGGGAACCACACTTTTTGAGATATTTCAAGAATATCTTGAAGGCAGCAGATCCGATGTCTGGTCTGCAAAGCAAAGAGTCATCCAAAAAGCGAACATTCTTGATTGACACCCATGCATTCCCATCGGAAAAGACTTTTGCATGATCATCGTCACCTTTAGCTATTTCTTGATAAACTCCCTGGCAAATCAAATTGAAGTCATCGTGGACAACCCCAGGGTCAGGCCATGCTGCATAATAGCTGTAGTCTAATAATTCTCCACTTTCTGCCATTGACCTCAGCATGTTAAGGGCAGCCAAGTATGCTTGAACAATCACATGTCTCATAAAAATAGAGTTCCATTGTCCTTTTGTGTCTGTCTTCCAGATCTCTTTGCGATTTGATGTGACAGCAAAGCAACCGTTGATGTGCACGGGCAAGCCAGTTTTGATTCTAAGGGGTAAGTAGCAGAACACTTCACCAACTGGTGTCGCACTTGTCTTAACAGTCCATTTTCTGTTGTCTTCTTCAGAAAGCAACACAGCTACACCTCCACATGGTACCAGACCAAGGCGTTTTCCGCCATCACTTAAGGAGAACTTTAGAGCTTCTGTCACGTCCATGCCTGAGCAGATAAGCCAGTTGGTATTTTCTACTCCCTTCTGTGGCATGTCATCTGTAAGTCTCTTGGTTTGATTGCCTTTAGTTGCCATTTCAAAGTAGGAGGATGGATCCTCTTCAGAACCTCTGAAAAGTGGTGAATGAAGATCAACGATTCGTCTGAAGATATTGTGGAACTCTTCCACTACGATTCTGATGATGCAGCCAGACTTTGGAACCTCAGATGGCACTCGGTTAGTCCCTGCTACTTTTTTCATGACTTTGGCAGCAGATTTCAGAATACTCAGTGGACCGTATGACGCTTTGGAGGACCACACACTTTTGTTTATTGTGACAACATCCTGTGCCGCAGCAGGGTTCGGCTCCTCACATTTCAGATACTTCAAGACCATTGTTCCAACATGCTGTGTGAACAGAATGAGACGATGGCCACAGATGCTGAATTCATCTACAAGAGAGTAGATATCAGTGGTGTTGTAGTAAATGCTGCTGATTTCACTTACTGATGCTTCCTGCTCAGTTCTGAAGGGAAGTCTAAAGAGGGTCCCATCATACTTGTAAGGGGACTCCAGTGACAGGGGGAGCTGACAATTAAATACATTGATGAAAGGTTTGAACTGATTAGGAAACTTTCTTAGTCGTTTCTGTTGTTTGCTCCAGTTGATTTTGATGCCGGGGTTGGATTTGTCTCTGATGTGTTTGCCGATGTGATTGATGTTAGGATCAAACATGATCATAAATTCTCTGCTCATGATAATGGGTATATCAGTGACATGATAAACAGAGTTGAACCCCAGACCAAATTTGCCCACTTTGTCCGCTTCACATCTTTTCATAGAGCCACCCAGCCTGGTTATATTGAGGAAGTCTGTATCAGAAAAAACTGAATTGTTGAAGGACCACAAAGCTGGGCCATGACAAACAATCATACCAGGGTCAAGCAGATTCTCTCGGATTTCAAGGTTCTTTCGCATGTCGATCAGGAAACTACACTCGGTGGCATTTGCATCATCAGCATTCTGCAAAAGCTCTTTGAAGATATCTGCAACTGATGGATACTCCTCTAAAATGTTCTTTATCCTAACCGTTAAAGGCTCTCTTTGGCCTGACTGTTCAAATCCAAGGTTTTCTGGGTTTATCAATCTTGTGCTCAAACATGGGACTTTCAACCCTTCAGCTGTTTTCATTGGAATATCATCATGGACAAGGATGATGGGCTCTGAAACATCATCTAGCAAGTCATTCAAGTCTTCTACTTTGATATCACAGTACGTGCATTCGTGGATGGGTTTCATAACCAGTTTGCTTGGATCTTTGTGGTAAAGAATGGGCACATGCATGTCAGTATCAACGGATATCTGACTGTTGTAAAGCCATCGTAAAATGTTTATCAGGAGTAGGAGATTACGTTTGCTCTCCAGCTTTGTCATCTCTTGCTCACACCTTTGTCTGATTGTTTTGACTACTTCAAACACATGGCTGGAATCCACTTCTTCAACAGAGCCGCAGAACTTAAAAAGCTTGCGGAATTTAGCAATGGTCTTTGGTAAAGAGTATAAGTATGGCTGGAGGTCCAAATCTGGTATGGGCTTTAAAACCGTTTGTGCAGGGGAAGCGAATGTTTTCCCAGTCCAAACCCAATCAAAGGGCAGAGACTTCATTGCTTCTCTTGCATCTTCCAAATGAGCTTGCATAAATTCATAGATTTCAAACAATATCTGCTGAAATTGATACCAGTCCTCAGTGGTGAATGCTTGGGATCTGTGCCAGTCATTTACTGCCTTCAAATGCTGGAGAACTTGATCAACATGAGGCTCTAGTGATAACTTCAAGGCTTTTTTCATGCCAGCAGAGGTGCGTTCCACCAGGGCGACCGAAGAACCAACAAGTACGGCGTGAGATATATCACACATTTCAGAAAGAGATGAAATATTACAAGAATCGCCTCTCCAAGCAAGTGACTTTGGGTAATTCAAAGGTCTGTCTTTGCAAACTGGGACCCATTTAAATTTTTGCAGGTAGGTCTGAACCTCTGAGGACTTCACCAACTTTGTCTGTTTGTTCAGAATAGTAAGGAGTGTTTTTGCCTTCGTTATAATGGGGTCCCATTCTGGTTTGTCATTCCCTTGCAATTCCTCAATTTTTCTGGCAACCTGAAGAACATCTTTTTCACTGAGCTGCACCTCATTTTTTAACCCCAGTTGTCTCAGAGAATGAAGGACATCAGGAGATGATGTATAGTCTTTTGGGGGAAACCTTGTCTCCTCCTCCATGAAGAAGAGGTTCTGCAAAATCTCCAGCTCAGGATCGAAAAAGTCTGTTGGTGAACAAGATTTTTCTGAAGAGCTGTGAATAAACTTCAAAGACGAAAGCCAATTTATTACTGCCTTGTCTTCATTCTTTAGGAAAGACAAATGAGTAAGAGCCCAGAGCATGATTTTGTACACTTCCTCTTTGGTGTAGAATCCCCTCTCAACGTCTTGAATAATCACTTTCAGACATTCAGTGCTTTTGACCTGCTCAATATTTAACAGCTTTATCAGTCGGATTGTTGCCTCATCAGTGCTGTCAACTACATTTATAGACAATTTGACATCTAGTGGATGCTTGGCAGTATGATGTAATACCCTGGCTCCTTTCAATGAAGTAAATAGTGAAGGGTCGGTCTTTGACTTCTGCCCAATCTTGTTAAAGATTGGAAGGTCTTGAATGATGCGTTTCTCTTTTTCTGTGACATCCGTAAGACCAGCTGAAAAGCTTCTGAGGGCAATCTTTTGTTTGACAGACAGAGATGAAACCTGGCTGGATAATCTCTTGGATGAAGACCTGTCCATAATCTGCAGTAGGTTGCTTGGGGATGATGGATGAATGTAATTTTTCAGAAGCGGATGCTGCAAACAGGGATCAAGGTGCTTCAAAATAACACAGCCCAGCTTCTTCATAACTTCAAGTAAATGTTCAGAGGGAGGGCCCTCCTCCTCATTTACAAGAATGATGGGAGATGGAGTTTTGAGGCGCAGCAGCTCTAAGGAATCCAAGTTGTCAGTGAGTGGCACATTTGGAATCAAAGGCATATCTTCAAAGACCCCAAGGTCCTCAGCAAAGTTTATGTACAGATGTTTCCAAACCATTCTGAGCCAAGATGCTGTGGGGTGCTTCTTCTCTTGATCACCAGGGTACCACTGTACTGCAAAATCTCTAGTGGGCCAGGCTGTAGTAAGGACTTCTTTAATCAGGCGAGCCGATCTCTCCGAGGTTAACACTTGAACCTGAGTGCAGGGCCTCCCTAAAAACACAAAACATGAAATTACACCATTTTAGACAAAAAGAGAATACACAGCTACCACAAACACAATCGATGTTAACAAAACAAATAAAACACAAAAACAAATGCACAAAATTGTGGGTGTTAATATACCTCACGTTAGAAAAACGTAAAATATGCTAATTAGAAGTTGATAAAATGCATACACGGTGCTCTAATTCCAAAACATGGAAAAACAAATATCAAGTTAATAAGTTAATAAACATTTGTGCATGCATGATCATATGTGTATTTATGTCTATGTTTTAGAATGAATAGTTATTTTGATTACCAATAGGAATAAATTGGTTGATGACTTAATAAAATTATAGAAATTTTTGTGCATATTAAGAATATGGATATGTTAGTAGATAACTAGTTTAGGGTTTAGATAGTTATGAGAGATACCCAACTATCTATAACAATAGTTGTGTATCTCACACATCTATGTGCTTATCACTCAAGCATTTAAACTACTCAAGCCATCAGTATCTATTGTTTTTAATATTGCATTAATGGGTTATGTACATATAGAGATGTTAGTAATGAAAAAGTATGATCTAAGAAAACCATGACAGCCTTAGTTCTACACAGATTAGGTGACACATGGTTTACTTACCTGAACAACCCCAAAGATATTGTTGAACTAGAATTCAAATTTAGAAAAATCAGGATAAAAGGTGGAAAAAGTTAAAATAAATAAACTAAATATAAAGCAAATCATGCAAACAATGAGAGTCTAGTTTATGTAACGTATTTATGTGTATGGCTGGAATAAGGCAAATATTAAAAACATATTTAGCATAGTGTTTGTCGTGCCAAAGCATTGGTTTTGATTGTAAGAGAATACACAACCTGATCAAATACATACACTGAATGCTTTGGAATCTTATGGATTAGCATCTGCCAAATCTTAAATGTAATTTAAACACATTCGATCCTGCAATGTCTTCAACAGGAATGTGCACATTTGTTTGTCAGCATTGACCAACCAATATGTGGCACATTTTTGGCATACACTGGGTTAAATACGAGAATGCGTAACGCAAGAATCTGACAGAATTAAGCAAGCGTGAAATGCAAAAGACTGATTCCCTGAAGCAAAATATGCATAAACGAAATAAAGTTTCACCACAGAAGGTCATTGAGAGCAGATGCTCTATCAATCCTGAGTAAGATTCTGAGTGTCAGGTGATTACCTACCTCTGCTTTTAGCTGCTTCCTTCAGGCTGGTCATGACATGTGAGGGAATGCTTTCCAAGACAAATCTGCCCTCCAGTCCTGGATACAGTGATCTAGTAAGAAAAATTAAACACTTAAGTATGTAACTGCATTCTATATTCATTTATAAGAGGACGCTTGAACCATGATATATTAGATAATTAGAGATTATGTCAATTAACAAATTTTCTTCTTTTTTTGTTATTTTTTTCTTTTTTTAAAAGAAAACAAGACTCAGCATCTTGGGTTATTTCGCTTGTCAAGTAATTATATCTTGACTTAAGAATATCTAGATTTTTTACTATTTTTAACATTTTATCATTATACAGTACAATCAAACTTCCTGCGGATTGTGGCCATGCTTAAATGCTTAAAGG
This sequence comes from Triplophysa rosa, assembly GCF_024868665.1. Taxonomy (NCBI): domain Eukaryota; kingdom Metazoa; phylum Chordata; class Actinopteri; order Cypriniformes; family Nemacheilidae; genus Triplophysa; species Triplophysa rosa. The sequence goes on along the minus strand of NC_079903.1, from coordinate 8,155,811 downwards.
GACAGTTCAACCAAATAATTAAAAAATAATCATTTATTCGTCCTCATGTCATTCCAAACATGTATGACTTTCTTTCTTCTGCAAATCACAAAAGAAGATATTTTGGTAACCAAACAAGACTCACCCCTATTGACTTCTATTGCATGGACACAAAAGACATTTCTCAAAATACCGTCTTTTGCGTTCTACAGAAGTACTGTAAGAGTCATATACAACATGAACCACATGAGGGTGAATTAATGATGACAGAATTTTCATTTTTGGCTAAACTTTCTTTTTAATATCTTTCATTTTTCTTCTCAAGTTAGTAAATCTTGATTTTAGAATTTTAAGATATTTGACAAAACCTGTACAAGTTTAGAATTTTGCCCACCCCTGTGAACAGCAACATAATATCATGAATGAACAATACCACTACCAAGTACCAAGAATGTCAATGTAAATATTAAACTCCACACCTCGGAAACTCCTGTGATGCGATGTACACGGCATCTTTGTCATTCACAGAAGAGGAGAACACTGTAAATGTCTCATCCTGCAAAGGCAGAAGTTCCAGTCCAATCAGGTCATTATAGCAAGCATCACTAAGAATAAACTCCAGCAGGAGAAGCTTTTCATCGGATGACCCTTTATGGCGAGATTTCCTCAAAGTCTGACGCACAGAAGCGGGGGTGACTCTCTTCAGGCACCCCGGTTTGGTGACAAACGTTGTAAGTACTGCATCGATGTAGGCCGGCACCTGGGCCAGCATCATCCCTGAGCTCTGGAGGTATTTAATAACTATTTCTGTAGCGTCCATGCTGGTGTCCAGCTCTGAGAACACTGCTTCATCCACCTGGACCCAGCTGGCGTTGTGTGAGTATATGACCTGCTGTCGGAGCAAGTCGTTGAAGAGCGGTTCCAGAATTGGTTTCCAGCGTGTTCGTATTCTGTTGGGATCAGGCCAGGCCCTGTAAATACCTCTGGGTGAGAGAGGGAAATCTTGGTCTTTCTTATGTTGGATTCGCTTGATGGTCTCCATGATGAGTGTGAAGTAAGCCCTTGGGATGACGGTGACTATTAGAAGCTCATTCCAAAGAGCAGCCGGGTCCCTCCACTGGTCCACCTCCCGCCATTTGATGCTCCTCCGGTTGTCTGTCAGTCCGAAGAAGCCGCTCACATGGACCGGTAATCCTGTCATACTTTCTTCTCCGAGGGGAAGGGGGAGAAAGCAGAAGGCACGCCCTGAGAAGCTGGAAGTTGCCCCCTTGTCCTCATCAATAAGGGTGAGGGGCAAGGCAATACCAATGGTTGGGATGAACTTGAGATCATCGGCGAGAGAATCCAGTTCACCGCACATGCCTCGCCCTCCCACGCCATTACACACCAACCAGGTGGTCTTCTGGGTCTCTTTTGTAGTCTCATCCCGCAGTTCGATGGAGAGTTGGTAGGTGGCGCAGGTGACTGAACTGCTCAATACACCATTGCTGTAGCTATCTATAGCCTGCCCGAGGGTCTTTAGAGAGTTGGGCCGCTCCATCTTATCTTCTTGACTATTGCTTGCCGTGACCTGGAAAAGCATCCGCTCAGTTCCGCCAGATTCACGAACATGCAGCGAGACCTTCTGGACACTTGTGAGAAACAGCAACACGGTGTCTGCGTCCACTTTGAAGGATTCGAAGAGCTCCAGAACCTTCTCTTTGTTGTAAATGTTGTTACTCAATTGAGATGGTTTCATCCGGAGTGGAAAACGAAAAAGGGTTCCTGGAAAATTGCCATCTTTAATGGTTTTCTCTGAGCTGCCGAGAGGTCCAAAATAAGGGGCAAACTGATCGTTAAGCTCGGTTATTTCCTTTATATCTGACTTCAAATTCCAGCACTGGCCAGACTCATGAACTCCAAACAACATCTGATGAGGGTCCAGCATCGCAATTTGATCCCCACTGAATATGCTAGGAACATCTGCAATAAGAAAGCTACTTTTTAATAAAGCAAAACATAAATATGTTCTGCATTGAGACAATGAGATATCAAAGAATGTAAGTTACAGATACCGAATTCTGAACTCAGATCTGTTTGTTTACATTTCAGTTTGGTCAAAAAAAGTTACAAATATTAATAGTTTTGTCACACACCTTTTGAAGACATTTATTAACCCACTGAGTAACTGGATTACTTTAATGATAGATTCAGACAGCCTCACTGTTTTGAGTTCTATTTAAGAAGATACCATGATGGCATTTCAGTATATACAATAATTTTTATAAAATTATGTTCAATTTAAGAATGAAAGTCATATACATCTGAGATGGCATGAGGGTGAGTAAATTTTCCATTTCTTTTGGTTGGTATTTTTTCGGTCAAGTCAATAATACTTTTTAATGTATTCAATAAAATTAATTATTTACACTGTAGAAACCTCACCTGTAATGTGGTACACTGAGTTAAATCCAATACCGAATCTCCCCACTTTCAGAGGGTCTTCTCTTTTTCTGCTTCGTGCTATCTCCTGAATGCCGTTCCAGTCCTCAGGGGTGAAGACGGCATCATTATAGACATACAGTGCTGTCCCTAAGAAAAAATAAATAAAATTGTTGTTACATGCATAGCATTTATTAATCTTTGTTAATAATAATTAATGTCAATACAATTATTCATATTAGTACATTTTGCATTAACTAATGTTAAAAGTTATTTGATTTTAAACATGTATTAGTAAATGGTGAAATTAACATGAGAAGTATTGTTCATTTTTAGTTCATGTTAGTTAATGCATTAACTAATTGTTAACAAATACAACCTTTTCGTAACATGTTAACTTATTACATATTATTCCTAATTAAAATCTCACAATGTTACAAGTTTATTTATTCTATTATTATTATTATAAATAATATTAAAGTATAACAATTAAGGGATGTTTTGGTTCAATAAATAAGCATATTGTATTTGTATTACCCTGGTACTGAGCCATGTCATGTGACCACAGTGATTCCACTCCATACTCCGTCTCATCATACAGAAACTTAACCTCTGTGGCCCCAGCATCCTCTGCATTCTGAATCAGCTCCTAATCGACAGACACATCAAACATTGCTTCAGGTCAGATCACACTAGCAGACTGTGTTTAGACGTTTAGAGGATGAAGAACAACGCAATGCAAATGTGACTCAAATATACTGAAAACAGCGTTCTGTAGTTTCTTTAGTTGACAAAAGTGCCTCTATATTTCTCTTTTCAATCCTGTAATAAGTGACGCTAACTCCTAGCTGAGTGGCTCTTTTGAACTCTTGATTCTGATTGGTGTGCCAGTCAGCAGTCTGGTATTCCTCAGCAATCAACACACATCCGGAGAGATTTTGGACCGCTCATCTAGGCTATTTTACACTGGTTCTCCTCAAATGTTTCATGTCATAAAATAACAACTAATTAAATATTTATAGCAATAGAAAACCCTTCTGGGTGATATAAGACCCCTCTCCTCTGCATCTTACTGTCAGGATTGCAATGGCCGACTTCATGTTATTCCATACATCTGATGTCTAAAACATAACAACATACCAGGGCTATGTGCCAGGCCTATTGTAATATCTGAATCCCATGTGGTCAGTGGGAAATATTTTAATAACGTCACACCTGATAAGAACAATATGATAAGCCAGTCACTTCTGAATTTCATCACCACCAGCACACTTAAAGTACTTAAAAGCATTAAATCTTACTTTAAGAATCTGTCCACCCTCCGGATATCTTCTCAGAATATCTTTTAGAAAATCAACCAGAGGTGGTGTAGTCTGACCAAACCTTCCTGCAAGAGAGCAAATAACAGTGCAACGCAACATGGATCATTTACATACACATTACTAGACTGAAAAGGTACAGATGAATAAAACTTCACACCTTTCATGTAAGAACTGACTGGTTTATTCTACAAGCACCCAAACACAAAGCAACTGGGAATGTTAACTGTGCATATAATGTCTCACCTCCTCCTCTCGGGCCTCGTCCATGCAGTGTCATGATTATTTCATGGCTCCCGTGTGGCACCAAACTGCCAATCTCAACGGCATCGTGAACCTATGGCAGAGAGCAAAAACAAATCATTAATAAGCCTAACTAGCCTGCGTCTGAAATTGTATGACAGTTGGCCCTGAATAAGATGACTGGCTGTTAAATTTGTTCAATATTGTATGTGTGTGTGCATTCAGGACATTCATAATGTTCATTGTGTTTTCAATGTTCATTGTATGTTCGCTCAACTATGACATTGTAACAACTGCCACTAAAATAATTGTTCTTATTGTTGATATATATCACAATTTCTGGTTTATTAAGGGAGTGATTATACAGGGCCAGGACCGTGCCAGCTCGAGCAGCGACTGCTGTCTTCAGCTCATGGATGCGGATTCAGTTTCTGCTAACACACTCTAGAGATGTCAGAGCAGAGGTTGGCCGAAAGCAGTACTGTACGTGACCAATTAGACCACTGCATCCGAAGCTCATCCCTCTCGTGTACCTTCAAAGTCTGAGTTCAATATCTGGTATTTTAGACAAACTATGATTTTCCCCACAAATTCATATACTTTAAACATAAACATTCGTTAACATTATAGTGATCAAAAATATTGAGTACAAACAATAAACATACAGTAGAGTAAGTTTAAGGTATTGGGTAAACTTGCCTTTTTTGAGAATATTGTTATGAAATGAATATGTTTTGATGGTATGTGTTTTGTGGCATTACCCAGTGATGTCACAAATTACAATTAATCTAAAGGTGTTTTGAAAATTATAATAGTACATGTTTTATTCCCTTATATTATGTGAATGATTGTATGAAATATATACTGTAAACTTTTTTAAATTTACAATAAATGTTGACCAGGACTTCAGAAACACGTGTAGAAACAAAAGTCACATAAATCACACTAAGAGGCACATTTGGTTAAATTTAGACACATTTGGCACAAATATGCTGTGGTGATAATGATTATTCGGGCACTGACCCATAGAAACTCAACCTGCTTAACAAAGTTAAGTGAATAAAATTGAATTTGGCTTTTGCTGATATGCATTCTTCATAAAGTTCATCTTGAATTATTAAAGGAATGCCTTTGGATGATATTTGGCAGAAACCAACTTGTCGCAGCATATCCAGCAAATATCACCATAAGCAACAAATTCCCAAACTTATGAGAGACGCTGGACACATGCCAAGTTTACTGATAATACAAAGACAGATTGTATAATAAGCAAATAAATCTGAAAGAAGCACATAATGCTGGCACATGTCTAAGTGTACATTAACAGTCCAATCATTTGGGGTTGTACAGTATGGACGTCAGGGTGAGATCTGAGAGCCGGTCTCCTCAAGGCTATTTTCTGAATCTGACATACTTAAACAAGAGCAGTGAGCTCACACCTGCTCTCTTCACTCATAACCGCTTCCCGCTTCAAGCTAAGAAAGAAGCCTGACCTGAGAATGGAAAAGTGAAAACCTCATTGGGGTCAATTTATTCTGACTCCAAACTACTGTGCATGAAGCTTTTCCATTTACCATCTTGTTCTTATTTCCAGATCAATATTTATCTATACATTTGGAATCCAAAGGTGAATCCAAATGTTTCACCTCACTAATGGTTCAACAACCTTATTTACAAAACAATAAATCAAAGCGCTGAAATAAATCATTTTAAAATCAGTGGGGATGTTGAAATAAAGCATTTTACAAATTACAGAAGCACATTCAGGTGACTGGTAGAAAGATTTTCAGACGATCTATCCTTGTCCACAACATCAACAAACAACACCCAGAATCAATGAGGGTTTTGTAATCGCTGTTTGTGGAAGACACTGGCCCTTCTAATTTTCGGGTGAATTCATAAGAAATTAAAATAAATTATATTTTCTAGAAATAAAGGGCCATTGTATACTGTATATATTTGCATTCTACTTCTACTTATGTTTTTAAATAATGTATGCAGTTAGTATTGGTTTAATTCGTAGGCTATTAAACCAAAGCGACAATGCAAAAAATAAACCCTCCAACTTGACTTAATTTCCCTTAGAAAATATATTCTTTGGTTTAAATGTGACAATGATGTTTTAACAGTTTTCATGAGATTTAACCTGTGAAAACATGAAAGTATTCAATAATACCACTCAATCATCTTTACTTTCATAAACAAAACGTTGATTTACTATTTTTACTACAAATAGTAAACGTCCGATTACTATTTGAAAGAAAAACTTTTAAAAATAGTATTATACGTACTATAGATTAATCCTGTGGTCAAGCAGTAAAGTAGTTGTATTATATTTAATTCTACCTCCATCAACAAGAAAACTCTACAAACCAAAAATCTGTGAAAATTGCTGGATATGCACAACAATACACTGGAAACTATTTTTGGGTGGATTACAAATCTGTGTGATTATGATCACATGAGGAAGGTTGTGTTATGGGATGCTCTTCATATGTATAGAATATCATTAATAGGTCACTATTTCCAGATCAAAGCTCACTCATAACTGTAGACAGACATAAAGTATGAGACTAGCTGGAATGCCAAACAAAGACACCACAAAAACACATTTCATCCAGTCAGTAGTGTAACCTGAACAATATTATAAACATCTTACCAGTTTCCCGTTATGAAACAGCTGTTGTTCAGACACAGGGTAATCTGTTTCTTGGTAGATGAGGGTTTTGATGTATCTGATTACTAAAGATGGGGAAACCTGGAAGACCCTCTTGCCTAGATAGTCATGACAGACTATCACCCATGGCAACCTAAAATCACGCAGAGATGTTACACATCTGTCAAAACCTGCACATCTACGCATCTGTCAAACTTTTTATACATCAATGGTCCTTTTTTATTTTGAAGTGAAGTGTGACTGTTTTTGACAGTTCATGAGATTCATCCATTCAGTTTTAAATGACAGAATCACACCAGCATCACCGTAGCAGCGTCTGTCTAATTCAACATACTAGTGTACAAAGATTTCTTTCTATTCTTTCTCTTTCATTGTCCAATATGAAGCTTTTGATTTTTGTAGTGTTGACTGATGACTGGATCCTGCCCCGTCATTGCCTCTGCAGCTAAAAATCAGATTACACCTATTAGGAACTGTCAGATTTGATCTGTAACCAAATGCACCAATCAATCTGTCTTCTAAACCGGGGTTAAAGGCCTGCAGTCTGAGGCGTGTTTGTTTTACACATCAGACAAAATGACATTAGTGCACCACACGAACACTAGCAGTGACACATCTCTAGTTTTAGATCTTGACCTGTTGTCATGCAACCAATGAGAGTCAACAGGGACATTGACTGTATCATATTCTTTATGTTAGGGTGGGGCATTATATAGACCACGCACACTATCTAGTGACATGTTACTTCTCACAAAGGGAACACATCTGATTTGGCACATAATAGATATGTTATTGAATGTGTTATTTATAACAATATAGGCTATAGACCAGAATAGATATCGTGCCGTTATTAGAGACATCTCCCAGCTTTATTCGAGTCATTATTCACTAACTTAAAAATAATTTATACAAAACTTACCATGGGTCGTGATTTGTTGCCATTGCTTTTCATCCAAACTGCGTTGATTTGCGTGCACAGACAATCACTCGGTCATTCCTCTGAATGTATCATTCTGTTATAACGCGTGCCGTTATCTTCTAGAGCAAAATCTCCGCATTTGGAAATGCACCGGTTTAGTAAAACCCCCTTGGCTATAGACTCAGAGAATCATCCCATCCTGTGAGTTATAAGCTTTATGCGGCCGTGTTTTGCTCTTGGACCCGCCTCCCCCTGAGAGGGATCGATGCGGTTTAATATATGGCTCGCTGCCTTAAGACAAATCCTTGTCCCAAAGATGTCGTATTACAGTGTTTTAAATTTGAATTCTGCAAACAAAGAAAGTAGAAGAATGTCAGAAGAACAGCCCTATCTATGCTAACACTCTGTAAAACGCAACGTTTAAGCTGCGGGGTTTTTGAGTGAACTTGAGAGAACGCGCTGCATGCTGGGAGATGTAGTGCGCTAATGGAGTTTACCGCTATAAAAATGCTCCGCAACTAATTCAAAACAATAATATAAATATTTAACTAATGTTTGTCAGACAAAATTGATATAAGCAAATATTAGGTGCACCCTTATAGTTTGCTCAATGTACATTATTAGCCATACTGATTTGTGTAATAGTCACTGACACGTAAAGGTTGAAGTTAAATTATGATTTATTATGCTTATATAACGTTGATTATTTATATAATACGGATACACAACTACAGACATAATCGTAAAAGGGATCACATGAGCACTGAGCAGGTGTCTTCACTAAAGGCTCTCATGTTTATTTCGCAATATGAAACAAGCATCGCAGTACGCAACGGTTAATATAACGTCACACCAAGTCAAAATGATAAAAATCATGCCGTATATTTAGTTTGAACAGTTATGTTATGACGCAGCGTATTGGATTTATCCGATTACGTCACACAACCTTATTGCACCAATACATTTTTTTTACTTTCCATTCTCGTAAGAGTCTGAAATCATGCAAACGTATTTAAAGTAACGTTACAGTAATGAAACCGAACGTAGGCTATTCCAGAAATAGTTCTGGTCTCACCATGTAAATCCATTGCCGCAGTTCCTCACAGGACAGTCCAACACGCTGATGGTCAAAGTGACTTCCCTTAGGTCCGCAGAATATAGCCTACACTACACTCTCTCATGTTTCTGCTACGGTATCTGTTTTGTGGGGATGTTGTTTATGGCACAGCAGACTCGCGTAGTGCCTAACGTAAAGGTAGATCTCTCAATATGCATTAACTCTGACAGTCTTTTATTTACTAGTCGCCGTTTCATCACTGCATCGTCTGTTTCAGCAAATTTGCCTTCTTAAAGCGACAGTACTGCGACAGTGATAATCGGGGCCAATGTGGTTCAATCTGACATGATTTCAATACGTTTTATATTGTTTGAAACTATAATGCTGCACAATTCACTGCAAAATTCAGAGATTTCTGGTGTTGATTAACTTACAAGGTTAAAAAATGAGTACAGAGTTAAATGAACTGACACTGACGTTGAATAGGCTAAACACCCATACGTCATACATTAATATGTAATTACGCTTGGATTTGTAATTATAACGCAAATATATTTAATATAATGCTCCTGAAGAAAAATGGACGGAATAAATGCATGACTACCGTGAAATATTTGGCTGTAATGCCTTACAATGGACACTAGATGGCACTCGTGCATCTTTCATTGAACAAAATTCTGACTATGGCGTTAGGATCAGATCAATTAGATTGATCGATTTGAATTTATAATAAATAAAGTTGATTCAAAGGCAACTGCAATGCCCAACAGTATTGATCCGTAAAAATACACGTCTAATTGGGCTTGAATTATGCATGTTAGATGGTGCACATGGTTGTCACACAAAATATTACACCACATCAAACCAGTGTGAAAACTAACATGCAGACTACTTACACAGAACTAACAGGATAAACTCTAGCAACAGGATATAAAACTATTCATTGTTTTATCACTAAATGCACACTTCATTAAATGTATTGCTTGGAATGTTTTCTTCCACTATAGCTTTAAAACAAACAAACGCCAGTTTATTTTAAAATATATCTAAATGTAGGCTATTTTAAACTAATGGCCAAAATACAACTGAGACGCTATTTGTTTAATGCACCAAAAAACAAAAACAAGCATATGTAAATACTCAGAGTATAGACTATGGATTTTCACATCAAGCACACAATAGTTTATCCAGTTGTCTTAAGTCAACTGTTTCGTGATTGATGGTGATTTTTAATTTAATAACCGTGCGATAAATTTAGTCCCAATCTGCAAGCAGACCTTTTAGTTCCATAATTCTATATATTCATAAAGTCTGACAATCTAATGAAAATAATAGATACAATATAATAATAACAAAATCAGCAACAATATAAATAAAAAGGCAAATAAATATAAATTTTAAAGTAAACAAATAGATAATTTAATACACACAATCCAACCAATCCCTGCGCGCAGGGTGACGTCATCGGGATGAAAGGGAATCCTGCATCAAACGAGCGCAACAGTGGGAGAGATCGGGTTCGGATCACACAAGACGAAACTTCCAGGGCTCCATGTTTGCGAAGGTCCGTTTCGGGATCATGTCGTTGGACTTCTCCTGTAGTCACACAGGAGTTCGTGCATGTGCAGGTATTCGGATTATGGAAGGACGCAAGTAAGTAAAGACTTTTTCAGCGCTTTGTCCAGGACGCGGCTGAAGCTTTGATGTGCATGCTGATCGGAGATCAGATTACAGGCATCAGATCGTAGCCATCCCTTTGCCTTTGATCTGGGCTGTTTAGTGTTGTGCTGGACTCGGGACGGGTTCAGACCTCAGCAGTGAGCACACTGGATCACATCCTGTGAAGGGCTTGAGGCTTTACATATCTATAAGACGGAGTGGGACTGTCATACTCGGTAAGAAAGTTTCACGTTTACGTGAATCTAAAGTCAGTGCGTCAAATAAATACCTTGAAATACAAAGACTTTTCTATTAAATGTCTAAGGATATGTAAATCAAGATTATATCATGTGATAGACGACGGTGTTGTTAATATGCAGTGTAGTCATTTTTTACTTAATAGGCTAAACATTTTTTTATAAACTTTATAGTGGGGAAGAAGTATGTATTAAATGCACAATATATCAATCACGAATTTTGTATGTCATGTTGTATTTAGCCTAATCATTGTTAAATAATTTTCATGATTCTATTTTTAATCGGTATACTTTTTAATTTTTCAAAAATAAATATTGTACAATATAAACTTTTATATAAGATTTGCTCATATTATTTAACTATATACAAAATGTAACATACGTATATACAGTATATATATATATATATATATATATACAACATTTTGAGGGGCTATTGGTACTTAAATATTAATCTGTTTGGCCAATCATTTTATATTGGTGCATCCTCAGTCATCCTCAAGGGCTATTTCCAAAATTTGACCTTGTGAATCAGAAGCACCTTCTTTTTGCATATTTTTGCTTCCCCATTCCCCAAAAAGCATAATTGCGTCCTACATTTTACTTCATCAAATTATTTTTGCTTTTGCAGTGTATGTGGAAAGACCTTTCAATATGCTCCGGGCGGTGATTCTCTGCGGGTTTCCACTTCAAAGGATACTTGTCTTTGCATTTTGTGCAATGGTACGTTAAATTTACATTAAAGCCTCATCCTGTTGCGAACTCTTCAACGTTGTCACAAATACGTAGGTAACAGTTGTTTAATTATATAAATGTACCCTTAAGTTTTAGTATTGCCTGGGAAATGACACACTTAAAAAACTTCTTATAAAGTGATGAAGTATTGAAACATGTTTTTGTCATGTGCCTCTCAGTTTGCAGTAAGAGCCGAGGAGAGAAGAGGTTGCAGGGAACAGGAATACAAGGATACGTTTGGAAACTGCGTTCCCTGTCGGCAATGTGATGCTGGACAAGAGTTGTCAAAGGTTTGGCCAATACTGCACTAGTATTTAAAGTAATGATGATGCGCTTATAAAACTTTTTTTTTTCTTAAAATCGAGATATTATATCTGCAGCTTTTTGCGTCTTTTAAGTAGTTCCCTTTGATCTTAACCTACGAACTCTTAAACTCTTCTTTTCCAGTGCGCAACCACAGTCTGCGATTAATGTGCAAATATTTTTAGTCGGCCCTAAGCTGTTTTTAAAAACGACAGTTTTAACCACGCATGTGATCACATTTGGATCGGATGGAAGCGTTCCCACCGCCATCAGTTACAGTGTTTCATTTCTAGCCCAAACCGGCCAAAAGAAAAGTGCGTCTTCTGAGTTCGCCAATAGAGTCAGAATGCCAATGTTTTGAATAGCTTGTCCTGACCAATTATTTATTGCTTCCTTCTTTTCATAAAAAGAGAGGCTAAACCACTGTTATTCTTTGTAGCGCATTGGCCACGCTCTAATCAGTTACACCCACATGTCCCTCTTTTTTGAGACATTGCCACCCATGAGAATGGCAAGGCCTCGTATGTATCGTATGTTAAGAAATCGTTTTTATCATACAAATCTAAGCAGAGGTCTGCAAAGCCTCAGTCTGGAGATCATTACACAGTTCATAGTCGGGTAAATGCAGGTACAGGCTGTTGGATGTGAACACACGTAGCGCACATGGTTTTTTCGTTGGATGACTTTCATGTTGCGTGTTTCGGTGTAAACACACACTATTGGTTTAACGCTTCGATGCATCAGATGTTTTGGGCCAATTAAGGCTATGAAGCCTAAGGCCACGGTGAATTATTGCCTTCTTTTTCCATTCAAGTGCTCTTGGTTTTACCCTGTGCTCTTTAGCCAAGGACAATATCAAGCGTGAACCAGTGATGAGATCTAGAGAAGGATCGTGTGTTGATTGTTATCCCTACGTGCAAGATTCATTGTATGCTCGCACCTAAGCATTTTGGTTTTTAGTGTCTGTCACTTCAGACGTTCTTCCAGACGGTTGTTTGTTCTGTAAGAGCAAAAGAACGGATCACATGAGGCTTTTTTGATGATTCTTAGCGAACCTTGACTAGTCAAACAGCTTCTACAACCTCCACACACACAGTCTATTTCACCCGAAGAGGCCGGGATAAAGTTAGATTAGTTAATGGGTGTTTTGTAATTATTTGTTAAACTATCCTGTCGGGAACAGAATTATCATGACAGCAATGGGGAATAAACAAGGACCATGAACCATCTCAACAAATGTACCCCATGCAGATGTGCAGATACTTCAAAACAGACTTTGTAAGCATTTCGCATTCCTGACTGCTAAACGTCATGGATTGCATGTGTGCTGTCAGGCTAAATGAGAAGTCTTTAGGAGATGTTGCTTTATTCCAGTTCCAGGCCCAGTACTAGTTCATTGCATGCATCATTTTTACATTTTCCTGTGATTAAATTGACAGAACGTTATTTAATAGGTAATACAAATAAGTACGTAGTAAGTATTTTATAATGAGTATTTCATTATTTTAATTGTCAGCTGGATATTTGTGGAGGAGTTCAAGAAAAATCTGGGGGCATTGACCCCCTACACCCGGCCCTGATTTGTTCTTAGAATGGAGAGATAAAAATGTATATATGTTAAAGCTGCAATTCATAACTTTCAAGTTGAAAATGAACATGAAAAGTTATGGATAACATCAAATTTCGTAGGGTTTTCGATGACTTGCCATGACTCCCCCACAAAACTTCTCAAAATGTGTTTTTGAATTACAGTAATACTATTTTTTAATATTTTTTGCATTGTGGTAATGCAATGCGTGCTGGGAGATGTTCTTGGGACGGTTTGTAGGATGGCAAAAATGGTACTTGCTTCTTTTGAGACAAGATTGTTGATGGTTAATGGGAGTCCTGACTGCGGAAAAAAGCTTTTGTTCCGAAAAGACTTGTCATTTAATAGTTATAGATTGGCATGTTAGAGAAAAGTCATTGCAAACAAATATAGTTTAGTTTGTGTTTTGCTGTTCAAATCGGAAAATGTTGCAAGCCAGATTCGAACTTGAGATATCCTGATGCCCAGCGCTTTGTGTGAACTAACTTCAATGACCAAACCTTTTTTATTTACCATCCCTCCACCCCATTTTTGCCCTGCTGGACAGAAAAGCCTTATTTGGTATGCGGGCAGACAACAACAGCTGTCATTCTGTTCGGGCACCCTACTTGCAGTCTTTGGAAGGTCTGTGTTGAGAGAGCCAAGTCGCAATTCTCTAAGTGGCTGAAAACTTCTGATCCCGGGGCCAAGCTTTGTGGAGAGCTCCTGTCAGTCCCTCTCTCACGCAGGCCAGTAATCCATGCCCGCAGTGTGTGTTTTTGTGCTGCTGCGTGTGGGAAACAGGATCGCGGCGTAGAAAGAAGGCCCCTGTTTGAAGCCCATCTCCAAGTTAATGATATATGAGCCTCTTCTCTAATCCAGCTCGGTGTGCTGGAAATGCAAGCGCGGAACAGTGGCCCTACAGGGGACGGGGCAGCTGGGGGAAAAATGCGCCAAGTGGTATCAAACCACAAAGGTCCTCTCGCTTTTCTCTGCATTACGCTGCTGTGTTGGAATGAATGGGCTGGTGATGGTTGTTTAATGGATCACGCTTAAAGATTGCACTGTTGCTTTAGAAAAATGAATAATATTACTGTAAAAAGTGTAGTATCTATGTTATTTTGGAAGATTGATTACTATTTGTAAAACCATAGTTTTACTACAAATATCATGGTTAAACTATGGTTGCTGTAGTCAAATCATAGTTAATTTGTGGTCACTATGGTTTTACCACAAATAAAACCAAAACACTATGGCTACTATACAGTAGTTAAAACATGGTCATTTTTGTAAGGGTTTATAAAGCGCACTAGGCTGTAAGATTTATTTCTGTGAAATGTTTCTTATTTCTCTGATTTTACTCAACTCGAAGCTAAAAATAAATTAACATACCCCCAATTGACTAGGCCGAAACAGAGCCTTAAAGGGACAGTGCGCCCAAAAATGAAATCAAACTAGTATTGTATTATTTCTTTCTTAGCACACAAAAATAGATGTTCACGTTTGCTCAAAACCTTTGTCACACAGACCTAAAAAATCCTTTTACTCACTCTCATGTCATTTCTTGGGTGAACTATGCCTTTAAATGAAGACAGAAGGTTAGGCAGGACATCACACGTTTTTTTGATGTCTCAAATGCTAAACAGACACAACTAAACTGATGCCTGTTTTCCCGATTGGTGGATTCAGTTGGAATGGTGCATAATGTATAATTCAATACAGCCTCAATTATGGTTTCTGATATTAAGTTCAGTGAAAACATATCTGTGCAAGATGCAAGAGTCCCAAGAACTATATCAACATGAAAAGGATTAAAAACAGCCATTTTCTAGATTGATTACCGTCAGTAGTTGTGAAATAACTGGTATTGTTTATTGATGTGGGTGGACCTGCAGGGGAAAACGCTGTTCTGATGAAGCTGATTAAGTGGTACTTAAGATTTCATTTAGATCTTGTGGCCTGAAAAAAAAACGTTTGCTTACATTTCTCTTCTTAATGTCAAACTCAATGTGCCGAAACATCAAAGTCCAACATGTTTTACGAAAACATGCCTAACAAATGTTGTTTGTTTCAGTTTGAACAGAAAATCATCGGAAAGCCATTTGAAAACCCTTCCAGCTCAATTTGATGTCTCATTTGTAAGCAAAATGTCTGTGTTTTGTAACTAGCCATTTAGCTAATAGCAACTCTGTTGTTACAGTCCTTCTGTCGGCTAAAAGAGCAAGTGCACTCATAGATGTTTGCTTTTGGTGTCTTTGTCTCGTGTTGGCGCTGCATGTGGAATCGATCCCATATAATTACACAAAACGTCACTGTTTTACACCATTTATTGAAATAAAATAGGGCAGTATTTATGGAACAATGCCTTGGGTGGTGTCCTGTGTTATTTAAGGATGGGTGAGAATGGTGACATTTCTCACATGTCCCTTACGCTTTGGATGTGTGTACACAAATTGTCTTTCTGAGTGAATCATCATATGAGTGTACATGTGTGAGTCATGCTTCCCCATAAACAAAAGAATAAAATAATTCAATGTTTTACTTGAAAACATGAATATTTTAGGCCCAACAAAGCACATCCTTACTGCAATAAAAGCATGAACGCATTTCCCATTTTATCTGAATTTTCATTTAAATCCTTGCATGAGGACAGTATGATATTAGGAAACATTTTATTTATAAATTTAATTGTATTTACATGCTTTGTAAGTTATGCTTATGCTGCAAAAATATTAAAATTACTATATTTGAATATTATTTTTCAGTTTGGAAGGAACAAAAAAATGTTTAGCTATAAAACAGCTGAAGCTTTTTAACTTTAAAGTTTGAAAGCTATTTTTATTTTTTTTACTTATACTATTATTTATTTTATTATTTTTTTGTCAAACAATAGTTTCAAATCAAATCATACTATATTGTAGGTACCCCCTGCAATACCATTGTGGACCCCCTATGGATCACCGACCCCTTCTGAAGACCCCTCATCTAGTTTTCATCACATTATATTTTGGTTTCATCTCAGATTTTGCCTTAAGCTTGCTTGAGTTTGAACTCAAGCATATTTTAGGGCAATACACACACACACGAAAATCATTCACTTTGAAGAGGTTTTAAAGTGTGTAACACATACCCAAAATCTCAAAACCCTCCCCACACTTTAGGCAAAGAGAGGCCCGACAAAACCTCCGCAATAAACTCCCAATAAACCAACAATGGGCGTCCCCGTAGGCCTTTCTCATTCAAATGCGTAGTCCTTCGGGGGCCCGGAGCAGAAGGCTGTCCATTGATCCCATGAGAGTCAGAGAGATTATTGCCAGTGTAAGATAGACTCCCTCAAAAGAAGCTTGGCCTTTGTTCAGCAAGGGGATCTCACACACACACTGGGATCATTATTTCATCTCGACCTCTTGTTAGTCCACACTGGCACTTTTCTTTCGCCCGGCTCGCCCTTCTGTTCCTCGCCAGTGAGATATCTTCCCTTAATCCCTGCAGGAATGTGGCTTTGGCTATGGAGAGGATGCCCAATGTGTGCCCTGCAGAGCCAGTCGCTTCAAAGAGGACCGCAGCCTGCAGAAATGCAAACCCTGTCTAGACTGTTCACTTCTCAACCGCTTCCAGAAGGGCAACTGCTCCATCACAAACAACGCTGTGTGCGGAGACTGCTTGCCCGGGTGAGTCAGACGGAAAATGGGACAGAGACCACATGCTTGAGAGTCACTTAAGATTTCAAAAACAAAAAGTAGACTTGATTAAGTGGGTAAACTCAAAGCTTCTCACACAAAGCTATCATGTGCTTCGGATGCTTGAAAACAGTCACCTTTCATTTTATGGCATAGACATGATCAAAATGTACATTACATATGCCCAGTTCAGATTTGTTACGTTAGTGTCAGATAATGCAATTTTCATGTTTGACGTGTCAGACTATGAGCGGGTTTCCATCACTCTGGTTTTATTCGCATTTTGAAGTTTCGCATCAGAAACGAGTGATGGAAATGGCAAATTTCGAATTAAAAACCCTTAATTCGCAAAAAAGTTTTTACGCTCGCTTGAGGTGGTTTTTCTTTTTGGCGTAAAAGGGTTAATGCGAATAATGGGAGATGGAAACGCATTTGCCGAATAAATTCCTCCAAAAAGTAGCGTAACTGCACTATGAGACGGCGTAACCTGACTAACCAGAGTACTGATCTTGTTACACAGCATCAGAAATGTTGTTATGCTCATTCTTAAATGCCTGAGCAAAGTCGTCAAAGTATTTCTGTAATTGCCTCTTAGAACTGTCACGACTGTGTTTCCCAAACAGCAGGCATCCACAAAAGCACCGCATTTATTGTGTTTCGTAATCGTCTGCTTGCGCAAGTATTATGAAAATTATTATATTCTGTGACTTCTCTTACTTTTCTTACTGATATTTAGTGGCAGTTTATTAGGAAGTGACGGTTGACTAGTTGGATGGAAACGATGCTTATTCGCAAATGTTTTATGCGATATTCCAATTTTGCGCATTAACTAAATTCGCAACTTTGGATGGAAACCCGGCTTATGTTACGTCCTGACGAGCAGTGTTGGGCAAGTTACTCTGAAAAAGTAATTAATTACTAGTTACTAATTACATATTCAATAGTGTAATTAGATTACTGTACAAATTACTCTCTCCAAAAAGTATTTAATTACTTATTACTAATTACTCTTTATATCCTATATCAACCATGATTAGTCAAGTGATTCAGAATAGATATAAAACGGCTCTTTTAAATTATTCAAATAAATAATATAAACCTACATGAGTAGTATTATTAACTGACCAAAGTATTAAAAATGTGAGAATTATACATTAAAGCACAGATTTTAAAGTTAGACTTTGAATTTTGATGCCAATTTCACTATTGCACACACATATATTACGCATATTATTTAGTTTAATAATATCTGAAGTAACTGTAATTAAATTACAAAAAATAAGAGTAATCCCTTACTTTACTTTTTCAAGGGACAAGTAATTACATTACAGTAACTAATTACATAGGGGTATAGGGGGCGATTTCAGACACAGCCAATGTCTACTAAAGCAGTGTGTGTTCTACTGGCCGCTGTCACATCATCAGATCTTAAAGGGATAGTTCACCCAAAAATAAAAAATAAGTCATCATTTACTCACCCTCTTGTCATTCTTGTATGATTGTTTTCCGCAGAACACAAAAGATGATCATTTAAAGAATGTTCTAAAACCGAACAGCAACGGTACCCATTGACTTGGATTGGTTTTGTATCCATACAATAGAAGTGAATGGGCACCGTTGCAGTTTGGTTACCAACTTTCTTCAAAATATCTTCTTTTGTGTTCTGCTGAAGAAGGAAAGTGAAACAGAAAGGTTCTTCGGATGTTAAAGGTTCTTTATGGAACCATTTAGACAAAAAAAGGTTCTTATATGGCATCATGAAGCACGTTTATTTTTAAGACTGTACCAATGATCTTAAACTTGTTAGCGCCATGTTTACCAAATCAGAGCAACAGGAACATGTAAATCTGTGTTCCATGCTATAAAAAAGTCAATGCACATTGGCCCTAACAAGACAAGATTTCTCATGTTAAAGTCAAGGTCAAACGGAAGAAACTAAAGACCTTTAGTTAGGCCAAGTCATGCTGTAACATGTCACACAATAGCATGATTCTGAAACATGTCAGGTTTTCTCTCAAACACTGCGAGAGTGATCTAGTCAGCCCAGAGCAGCATCCCGCTCTCACCAGTTAAGTTTCTTAATAACGTTTGATTACACCTCATTAAGTGCTTTGGCACGGTTCGACTTGCTAAGAGCAAGTTTTCACCTTCAAAGTTCATCTACATCTGTTTCAGAAAAAAATACTGTAGGCCTAAGTAACTAATGAAACATTTCCTATATTTTAATGAATAAAACTGAAATTTCCTACATTAAATTATTATTGCTTTTTGTCTTACAGATTTTACAGGAAGACAAAGTTAAGTGGATTTCAGGATATGGAGTGTATACCTTGTGGAGACCCACCACCACCATATGAACCGCACTGTAAGTTCATATTTACATGTGTAAAAGCCCAAAATTCTGTCATTAATTTTTCATCCTCAAGTCAATCAAACCTGTATATGACACTTTCTTATGTGGAACACAAAAGAAGATATTTTGAGAAATGTCCACATTGTATGGTTTTGTGTCCATACATTGGAAGTCAATGGGGGTCAATGTTGTTCGGTTACCAACATTCTTCAAAATATCTTCTTTTGTGTTTTGCGGAAGAAAGAAAGTCATACAGGTTTGAAATGACAAGAGGGTGAGTAAATGATGACAGAATTTTCATTTTTGGGTGAACTATCACTTTAACGTCTAGTGGTTTCATTTGCTCTGAAAACACACATCAATTTTTTTTTTGCTCTGGAAAAGGCTGTCTTAAAGTGATACTTCACTCAAAAATGAAGATTCTGTCATCATTTACTCACCTTCAAGTTGTTCCAAATGTGTATGCATTTATTTGTTCTGATGAACACAGAGAAAGATATTTGGAGGAATGCTTATAACCAAACAGATCTCAACACCCATTGACTCCCATAGTAGGAAAAATTACTTTATTATTTTCTTTGTTCTGTTGAACACAAAAGAAGACATTTTGAAGAATGTAGGACAGCAAACAGTTCTGGGGCACTTTTGACTACCATTGTTTTTTCCCTTGTTTTGGGTGTTGAGATGTGTTCGGTTATAAGCCTTATTTCAAACTTCTTTCTCTGTGTTCATCAGAACAAAGAAATTTATACACATTTGGAACACAACTTGATGACAGAATTTTCATTTTTGGGTGAAGTATCCCTTTAAGGGGATGGTGAACCTAAAAATGATAAAAACAACAACAACAACAACAAATTATATAATTACAGCACTTTTTCTCAGGCACTCTACTTAAACAGCTTTCACACAGGTCTTTCAAAATAAAGGTCCCACATCAGAAAAACATTTAGAATTAATTTTTTGTTGTTGTTGTTTCTTTGACTCTATACTCCACGACCCACCAGTTGAGAAACACTGGTTTAGATATTATTTTTTTGTGATTAAAGATTATGAGGGAACATACAATTTAAATAAAGAATGACCTACACAGATAAATAAACACTGCAATATTGTATAAAATATCTTCTTTTTTCTTTTCTTCTTTGATTTCATGGTAACTTTAAAGTCCCAGTGAAATAAAAAATTACAATGCCTATTTTTTCATGAAATATTGCAGCGTTTATTATCAATGTGGGTCATTTTCTTTTTAAAAATCCCGTGCCCTCATAATCTTTAGTTAAAATCTGAAAATGCACTTCCGTCCTGTAATGACTATCCATTTGAAATGTCATGTGTTAGGCGGCTTGGGCGGAGCATCCGTTAACTCCTCCCCTTCAACTGTCAGTCTACTGCCAGTTCCATTTCAAAACGCAACGGCTGTTTTTATGCTTCCAATCAAATAGCAGAGAAAGACGAACGGCCACTATTTTTCTCATTCAGAATTCTTTTTCACTCGGAAAAGCGTCAAAATACGGAAGTAAAAACGATCGCAACTTCCGGTTCACGGGGACTTTAAGACAAGCTCACACTAAGCAACTTTCATCCGAATTTAGCAGTCGCAGATTTACGAGGTTGATCAAATTGGAGCTCGTTGCGATCGCAAAGTCATCGCTATCGTGTGAATTTATGAGAAAACTTTTTTTTTTTCGTTGTTGGTGGTGACGTCTTCCTGACCCAAAGGCCTAATAGTTGACAAGCCAGAGGACAAGAAACATGTAGTGCGAGTTCCAGAAATGTCCCTCCAAGGCTTCATTCAGCATTGTTTTACAATCACGTAAATACTTCTTTTTATAAGTCAACGCACAGGCGTATGTTATAAACAATTTTCTGTTTAACTATCTGAAACACTGTTACTCTTTTCCGCAAAAAAACAGGGCATTTTAAACTCACAGGCAGCGTTCCACAAAGCAGTGAATTGTTCTCTAGCATTCAGGGCTGCTAAATGTGCTCATTTTACCCGTCATTGAGTACCGTTCTGCAGAACCTGTCTTCAGGCGCTAACACACGGAGAGACGACTGCCTTTCAAAAGTGAGTGCATCAGTGACTGCTTGCGTGGATTTGGCAGTTGTGTGTTGGGTAGAGTCAGAGCCAGATGCAACACGGCTTCGTCAAGAAAGAAAAGAAGTCGTCCTGTCAAGGTTCAGCTTGACCTGTGCATGTAAAGAATATTATCTCCTGGTAAACCCAAGATAATGACACAGAATGATTGCCCTCTCAAAAAAATATATAAAAAATAAATAGGTGCATGACGTCCCACTGCCGTGTTTATACTCCAAACCGTTCCGCTCCTCTTCCATTTTGTGAGGGTAGTGAACACTCCAGATCTCAGTAATAGCCCTCTCGTCGGCCCGGGGCAAACACGCAGCTTTGCGAGGAAGTGTGACTTTAGATGGGACCATAAATCCAAAAACACTCTGGTCTTCTTGGCTCATCCTGAGAGCAAGAGGAAAACAGAGCATTTAATGGATTCCTGCAGCCGCTTTAATGTATTTCATCTGCTGCTGTCTCTTCTTGTCATGGGATGTCTTTAAATATTTGGCAGAGCTTCCCACAGCTGTCCCATCTAAGCATCTGAAGTGATGTGAAGCCAGTTTATAATGAGGTCACATGAGAGCCGGGCGGCTGCTTGATGCGTAATGACTGTGTAAGACGACGCGTTTGCTCTTGCAAAACTTCACAAACTCGTTATTTGTTTGCCTGGTTAGAATAAGTCTGGTCTCTTTCACATTTTACTTGTGTTCGAACTACAGGTAGATCTGTTAAGAATTTTATGTACAATTATGCTAGAAGCATGACAGGAATCATGCGAAGCTGCAATTTATATGTCATAAAAAGTGTTTCACGATTTAGAAGAGATCACATTCACACCAGCTGTGAACCATATTAAGAAGTAAATGTGAAACCGTCTTTTCAAACAGAAACTGATGTGGTTTGCTGGTGCACCAGAGAGATACTGTGCAAGTCCTTAACAACAGCCCAGTCTGAAAGGAAAGCATATAAAATATTGCTAGCATACTGTATTTCCGTAACATACTGTAGCTTGAACCACGAAAGTAAAAATACGTGTTTTTGTATTTGACCTAAAGGATAAAAAAGCACATTGGTCAGGCAAATAGATCATATTTGTGGAAGTCTTACATCCTGAGGCTCATGTTTTGTGTTTCAATGATGGACTTATTTGACGTGTGTGATGGGTGGCCCTGTTAAAACACTCCACAAAACAGTTCTGCTTAAAGCAGGTAATAGCTTAAAAGTCAACAAAACATCAAACTGGACCTTGTTCACTTGACACACGTTTTTTGTCTTTGTACAGTTGATCAAAAGTCTTTGTTAGCATTTAGTAAAATAACTTATCTGTATGAACTCTCCTGTTCGGCTGATGTAACCTATGTAAATTAATATGCACAGTACACAGACATACATTTTGTAAACACAAATTTTAATTGCAGTTAATCATTTGACAGCCCTAATGTAAATATAACCATAACAAAACCTATATATCAACGTCCACACCAGTCATGTTTTCTCCAAGCTTGCGTGGCTGCAATTTCACATTTTAAACTTGCAAAGACTTTAAATTTGAAATGATTTTTATCGTTCACCAGCTGGAAAAAATCATTTTAAAGTGATGCTATCGGTCCTCTATTTTCTATGGTTATAAAAGTAGCGTGGACTCTTCTATTCTCTTCAGTTTAGAATGATTTAGAATGAACGTTGTTGTCTTTTATAAAAAAATAAAAACATGTTTTTCTTCTGTCACACATGAAATTGATAGCCACTGGTCAGTGGTAATGTTGGCAGTGCATGTGAAAATCTAAACTACAGCTCTGACCGACCTGGGAAACAATTGTTTTTGTTGAGGCTGTACACTATCACAATTCTCTACACTGTCCACCCCTCATGCGCTGTGGGCTCAAGGCCATGTGTGTGAGTGTGGCATTCTCTAAAGTCAACAAGCAGGCGCATATATCAAAGAGAGCAGTGTGTTGGCTCACAGAGCTCAGCGCAGTGATAGTATCAGCAGGTGAGATCTTTTCTATGGGCCGCTCTTTGTCTGTGTTTGCTGCAGCTGTGGGCTGCTGATAAGAGTTTGGGGATGGAGAGAGACTGCAGGAGAACGGCACACAACTGGCTCAGATTTGCTGGCACAGACACATAACTCTGTAGACAGAGGTTTATTGAGCAAACTCTGTAGTGTATGTAAAGAATTCGTATGACAGTCCTTCTGCAATTTTACTAGCACATTCACATACACGATTGATGCTTTTTTACTAGACAGTTACAGTAGAGGAGCCTATAAGGAAAGAGAAGAAAGAGTTGACTGGACAAATGATCTCTAAGTATTTATGAAAGACAGAAGCACTTCATTTACCCAAAGAGACAATTCATAAAGTATATGGGTTATATGGGAGCGTCTTTGTCGCAGTTTTTATTCTTTCTCAAAACTCTCGATAAACTCTAAACGTCATGGAGCTGAATGATTAAAGACGCAAGCACGGTTGTAATAATTTTTTGTCTTCAGATGGAATGAACAAACACACATAACAGAGAAAAGTCCTTTGGAGGGCTTAACTGATGTTCACATAAAGAGCTCTTGGATCTGCGAAGGCCAAGCCCATATTTACTTAATGATTAATTTACCATAGAGCAAATAAAAAAGGCTTGTGTTCATGCAATGAAAAGATGTTAAGCAAATATCTGGTTCATATTTAACTTCTTTATATAAAGATAATACTTCCACATGAAATAAATGGTTCCTAACGCTGCCCATTTAGGACTTGCACTAGGTTTGTTGGTTACACTGTTAAAAACATCCAGTAAAATAATGTTTTTTCCTGTTTTTCTTGTAAATTTGCTGTCTTTTTTGTCATTTTGCGATTTTTCACCGTATTTCAAAAGTAGACTGTAAAAAAATCCTGTAAAAATTGAACTTTTCTGGCAGCTGGGGCACCAGGAATATACCGTAAAATAACAGGGGTTTTCCGTAAAATGACATATGTTCCCTGTTTTTCTTGTAAATTTGCGTTTTTTTTGTAATTTGGCGGTTTTTGTATTTCAAAAATACGTGAAAAATCAGTACAATTTTGTAAAATTGTAGTTTTTTGGACATTATACGTGAAAAATCTGTAAAAAAAAAAATAGCAGTAAAATTCTGTAAAATGACGTTTTTTTTAAAGTGTAGTTTTCTGGCCTTGCACGATTTGAATAATTTGTCAAAGTCTTATAAAAAAAGTGAATTGCAAAAGTTCAATGTGGTCTCTCAATATGGCTTGAATCCCTCTAATAATTTATTGATTTTAAAATCTCAAGTCTTCTTGACACACATCTTTTTGACAAGGCATGCAATTGAGGTAACACTAATGTCGGTACAAATAATGTGCGGCGAGTTGTAGATCAAAGTTCAAAACGTACGGTCAGTGGTTTGTTTAAATCCCCAACCCCCAAACTTTAGCAAGCACCATTACTGCTCAACTACCTATTAATGTTTACCAGCCTGTAGCTCAAGGTCATGGGTTCGATCCCCAGGGAACGCACGTAAAACGAGAAAATGTGTAGCTAGGATGAGAGCATCTGAGAAATTGTTTTCGCGAACTCGTGAGCAGGTCACATGACCATTTTGTTCCAGTCGTACGTGACTGATGCATTGATGTACTCAATAGTAAGCGTGATAGCCCTAATTATCTTGAAAATTGCCAATGTCATAAGAACACTAGCTGTGAAACCCCTTCTTTAGGCTAGATCAGTCACTCGATAGTCGCTGGATTTGTTCGAAGATCACGGCTGTCTTCAGGGCAGGGAGGATTTCGCTAGACGGTGACATCAGAGCTCCCTTGGTGCCTTCAGACCACGGCAGCTGGTTTCTCAGACCGATTGCAAATTCCCCAGCCGAACTTCAAACATATTGCAGTGACTCCCCGCAGCCTTGATCTGCCCCCAAATAATGGGCTCACCAGACTGGCAAGCGCAGGCTCGACTGGCCCGGGGTGAATAGGTGAAAAATTATCAGCAGGCTGGGAATGCGCCCTTCACCTCCGGGACATTCCTGCTATTTAAACCTCGTTTTCTTTGGAACGGGTCGCAGAACGTATACCGCAGCAATGGGAGACGAGTGAGAAGCGCAGACACACAAACGTTTTGGATTTGGATGGTTTATTTGGAGGATGAGACAGATGCAAGATTTGGAACATCATGGGGTGAAGTACTGTAAGTAGTGACATCACTTCCTGTCTTCTGTGTTATCAGGCAGTGGGCGAGTGAATCTGGTGCCTCTGCAGTCCACAGTGACCAGCCCGCGGGACATGGCTTTAGCTGCGGTCATCTGCAGCGCTCTGGCCACAGTCATCCTGGCTCTTTTCATCCTCTGTGTCATCTATTGTAAGAGACAGCTGCTGGAGAAAAAACCTGGTAATTCACTTCCCATTCCTTCTCGTAGTATTTCGTATCATAAATCATGTCAAATGCTTAATAAACAGACACATGTGGTTCAAAACCTGTATTTGACTCTTACTTGAGTGAAACACCAAAAAAAGATATTTTGAGAAATGTCTAAGTGGTTTTGTGTTCATGCAATGGAAGTCAATTGGGTGCGATGTTGTTTGGTTACCAATAAAAAAAGCCATACAGGTTTGGAATGACATGAATCGAATCAGAATTTAGTGTCCGAGCTATAATGCTTCATCCGTGTGCCTGTTTCTCAGTGTCTTTGAGGTCTCATGAGGGTCCGTATGTGGGGTCGGAGTTGTCTTGTCTGGATCGGAGAGTTCTGGAATTCTCCCAGCGGCCTTGTTGTCACTGTCATCACAGTTCAGGACAGACCTGCGGTGAGCTTCACACACATCTCAGAAGTGCCACTAACACACTGATACATTGTTGGAGCGGAGTGAGGAATCTTGTTTTCCTTCTGGAGTCCAAATATGTCAATGAAACAATTCATTTTGTTTTGCAGGTCCTGTACACCTGATTCCCTCAATGTGCTCTGATGACACCTGGAGCCAGGGCTGTGCTCGAGAACGGGACTCCTTTCATTCTCAAAGCAGTCTCAATGAAGGGTGAGTCTTTCATATGGAGTTAACCGTCGCATTTAAAGTTAACATGAAAACTGCAGTTGTTAATAGTAATCTCAAGGATCGGAATACTTGATTTTTGATTGGTCAGTCGTGCTTACGGTGTGATATTCTTCTATAACCTATGCATAGCCAGGGATTACATCATATTGAACAGTTAATCCGGGATACTCTACTGGCGCTAGCGCGATGCAATTTATTGTATTTAATCGTCATACAGTAATCAATTTTGCTGCGGCGTAGCTTTTTACATATATATATTTTTGCTTTTCAAGTTAAAATGACAAATTCTAACTAGTTATGTTAAATACTGTTTGTGTCAATATAATTGTGATTTTGATTTCTGTCATAATTGAGCAGCCATAACCGGCACTGCTTAAAAGAGCTGTATGTAACATTGACACCTAGCGGTTGAGCTTGGTATCGCAGTCCAAATTCTAAACATTGGCGAGGGTTTTCCCCACCGCCCCTCCTCCTCCTCAGAGTTGGCAGACAATTTATTTACAATATTGACAATATTTAACTTCAAATCAATATTTTATGATTAATTAATTATGGCGCAATAGTGTAATAAGCAGGATAACGTACAATCGTTCGGCCACGCAAACAGTTTATTTTGTGATAAAGATCGGCTGACTGTACGTTATCTAAAACGGTTGCTTTAATCATGTCAATTATTTTTATATTAAATTGCTGTGGAATATGTACAGATAATAAAACTTTAAAATGTGCCATTTTTTTCTCGACAGACTGGTGAATGCATCACTGGGAACCAGTCAACCAGATCTGGAATGCACACCTGACCATCTCTCAGACGCATGGCCACTCGTACAGAGCAGCACAACCACGGACCATCTCCAGTCCAGCTCACAGAGACGTTCCTCCTGTGAAGAAAGAGAGGAACGAGACCTGCAAAGCTCAGGTCAGGCGTCAAAAGATCCCGAGGACGGGTCAAACAGTCGGCTTCTATCACAGACAACTGCCGTCCACAACTGAAGGCAAGTACAGGGCGAAAGTAAGGTGTGGTCACAGGTTGAAATTACCGACCCCGGCAATAAAACCTGGCTTAAGTATTTGTCAATACAGTAAGTGAAAAAGAGAAAATTAAAGAGATCGTTGTTCACTCTATCAAAAGAAAAATACATTCGACTGTGTGTGTTTTTTTTTTAGAGGAGCTCTCAATGACTTTATGAGAACTAAAGGAAATGAGTGAATGGCATCAAGAGTCAAGGGCGGTGTGTGTAAACACACCAAACAAAAGCCTTATAGTGAAATGCCGAACATGAAAGAAGCAAATTCATTTTCCTCAGAAACACTTAAAAGAGCCTTTTGACTGTATCAAACGCTTTGCTGGTGTGAAACGCTCGTGAAGTCACGCCTTTTCTATTTTGTTAACCTGGAAAATGAAGGCGTATGATCATTTATCAAGTAAAAGAGCTTTGAAATAAGATGACTATAAAGATGTATTGAATTAAAGGCACTTCTACATGATTGCAAAGACGGGGTGTCTTGCATCTCAGTTATTTCTCCATAGAAAAAGACCAAGAAATCTCACCAAGGTCTCCATTAGAGTTTCAGAAGAGATCTCGCATGTCACAAGCTGAGCTCAGATTTGTCATGCATGCTATCAAACGTCAATATTATTGAATATGATTTTAATATGAACTCATGAACATTTCTCATCGAATTTACCCAAATCCAAATTATTTTATGAGAAACATCCGAGACCAAGTTGATACTTAAATGAAATGCAATTAAGAACTCCATCAAATCTCCTGAGCTATCGAAGAACAATAACATTTTTGCTCATTTAAACAAATAGATCACCCCCCAAAATAAAATGATTTTTTATTATTGAATTTTAATTCTACAACTTACATTGTTTGCTATTCCCCATGTTGTTCCAAAGCTGCATGACCTTTTTCTCTTGAGAAGGGAGAGAGGAAAAACATTCTGCTAAATGTCTTTAGAGTTCATTGTAAGAGAGACATAAAGATTTGGATTAAAATGAGGGATTAAGTCAAAGGTGACAGAATTACATTTACTGTGTGAGTCATTTCTTTAAATCTGGCAAGCCGAGCAGAGTTCATTACAAACCTTGATCCTGTTAACTCACATAAAGTAAATCCACAGACACGTTTTGATATACTCCCATTGATCCAACGCCAAGCGATTAACGTGTTTGTTCATGCCCTGTCTTTATGTCTTGCTTCAGGATGACCTAGCTTTATCTCGCCTGCCGCTGGTCTCCCAGAGAGACGCTCTGGAGGTAAAAAGAGCAAAGGAAGATCCCAACTGCGATTACATCGGGCCACACACACACACACGTTTTTCAACAGCTCACAGTTTAAAGAGACTTCATTAATAAGTGTAAACAAAACCACACAAGATAAAACAGCTCTGTGAAGCAGAGGGACAATCCGTTTCGGTGAAAGAAGAACGGTAACCAGTCTCTAGTTAATAAATCCCGGCATTGACTATACCCGTTGAGGTGGGTTGAAGTTAAGTTAATACCGCAGTAGACGTTGAAGTGGTCTGTGCACTACATTCCTGTGTGTGTTCTTCAGTTTGTAGATATTGTATTATAGAAAATAGAAGGACGATATTTTTGTAATGTAGATATTCCGGTGCATTTTGTGCCTTCACTTGCATTTGATGATGATGTCTGATAAACTCATTAAAAGATGAATTCAGTAATCCAATTTGTAAATAAAATGTTACAAACTTTGATGAAGTGTTGGTATTTTACTTAAGAAATAAAAATGCTGTCTGTATTGTAATAACAGTAATGCCTACAAAATATTTTAAAACATTTTTATTTGAGATTATTTATTACACACACTTTGTCATATATACACATTTGGTAGTTCTTGGAAACCAAGATTTACAATTTCACCAAAATCTTTACGTAATTCTTCTTTTCAATGGTCGTTGCTACAATATTACAGTAATATTTCATCATGAAAAACAACACAATGTTAAAAAGCCTTAATAGTTCTAATAATAGGCTGAATAGAATTTCTTATGATCTTATTGGGTATCAAATGTGAGCCCCATTGGTTTTCTGAAATCATGGACATTAAATTCCAGATCTATCTTAGCACATGGACATTAGTAATTTCATTCAGTCTTTTAAAGTTCTATACCGCCCAACATGAGAAATACAAAATCTGGGATTTCCACAACCCATCCTTCAACAGCAGTTCAGCCCTCTGAGTCCATGATGAAGGTTTCAAAGTCAGGCTCCAGGTCAGAGACGAGTGCGTTCACAAAGTCCTTGATGGAGGGTCTTTTCTGCAACATGCCTGAACATGAAACAAGAGGGGTAAATTCCAGCTATTACTGTTCCTCACACTCTCAAGTTTCAGCACTGTGAAATATATTTTAAGATGCTTGACAGCTTTACAACAGTACTAGTTTTCCAATGTTAAATTATGACTTAAATGATATTTCAAGCTTTTACTTGACAGGACAGAGTGAGAGATGGAGAGGAGTCTATGGCAATATGTCAGTGTACTGCCCACAAGGCTATTAAATTCAATAACTCTAAACAAATAATTGACTGCGTGTTCATTTTTTTCAGACAAAAATCTGTCTAGTGCAAGATGACTCATCAAAATATTGTTTGTTTTTATCCAGAACAGTCACACCAGGTCTACACCATGCAATGTATTAGAAAATGTACATTAGAAAACATTAGAAAATGTATCTTTCCATGTTATTGAACGTTTTTTGTCTACAATGGATTCTACACTCTTAACAATAAAGATGCTTCGCGATGCCATCGAAGAACCTCTTTTCGTCTAAATGGTTCCATAAAGAACCTTTAACATCCAAAGAACCTTTCGGTTTCCCAAAAGGGTCTTTGTGGCGGATATTAAAAAGGTTTTTCAGATTATAAAAAAGTAAGAAAGAAACGGTTTTCTATGGTATCGCTGTGAAGAACCTATAAAGCACCTTTATTTTTAAGAGTGCATATTAGTAATGGTTGTACTCATATATATATATATATATATATATATATATATATACATACACACACACACACAATGGACCAATTTAGATTTCATGTTTTTAAATGTAAAAAATTACAAAGTTTCATTCGGATGTAGACCACTTTATTCCACACTGTCAAGTATGGAGTAGGTGTTTATTTTCTCCGGATCAGATTTTAAAATAACACTATCATATTCCACACATGAAACGTTATCATCTGTGCAGCGCATCAACTGTTTGTGTGTGTTTGCTAAAACTGTGCGCCGTCATTTACATTCCTCCACACTGATGTCTTGAAGTGCGTCATTTTCCCTTGTAGAGCTGTCAATGTAAATAGTCCTCCTCCCTTCCCCATTTCCTGTATGGGTCACCTCCAAAAAAACCGACACAATCGTTATGTACATTTCATTGTAAATTCCCAGTTGTATTATGAAAAATATCATCTAAAAATATAGACTGACATCTATTTAGCAGTAATGGAGGTATACTTGTGTGAATTTTGTCCTTAAACTTGAATGTATTTTTAGCAGACACATGTTCATTGTTTCAGCACTGAGCACTATTTTTCAATATTATCAGTCTTATTTCCTGATGTCCAGGGAAAGGATATCCTGCGTGATGTATTCTCATTCACACACACAAACACGCACAGCACACACACACACACACACACGCTTTGGTTGACTATCCCCGTGGGGACAGTCCATAGGCGTAATGTTTTTATACTGTACAAACTGTATATTCTATCCCCTAACCCTATCCCTAAACCTAAAGATCATAGAACACTTTTTGCATTTTTAGATTTGTAAAAAATATTGTTCTGTACAATTTATTAGCTTTTTTTGCCCCTGGGGACCTCAATTTTGGTCCCCACGGTGACACGAGTCCCCATGTGTTGGTGTGCATTCAGGTTTAGGTCCCCACCGGGATATACAAACATGAACACACACGCACACACACACACACACACACACACACACACACGTAAAGGAGTCCAAGTCCACATCAAGGGCTTTACACACCAGTCAAGTAACAAACTAAAAACTAATCCAACAAACACTGACCCACAAACTCAATGTGTACATCTTTATAAATGCATAAAAACGGATTAAACTTGACATTCAGAGGTCAGATATTTCTAAATAATGATCACTGTCCACAGCAACACTGTACAGTATAATGGCCGATCCGGGAAACCTACTGTATGTTTTGTGCTGTTTCTACATGCTAATACATGTTTTTCAGTCAATATTTCATGCATACTGTACTTTATGTTTTTGTAGATGGTAGTCATGAAATAAGACGATGATCACCTGTCAAGGCCTATTTTGCACCAATAACCCTAGCCAAAAGAATTTTCCTTGCTTCAAAATGTTTGTATAAACCAAAAATACGGAAGTGAATGTGCTTAGCTAAACGTCTAGGTGTAAAAAGGTTTAGTTTAAAACTGATTTAGCTGTCAGCGTTGGTGGTCCAGTGTCTCCTTTCCCGGCTCCTCTCATCCCATCGTTTCCTGTCTCCCTTCACTGTACTGTCTGACAAAAACTACAAAAAGGCCAAAAAATGATTTAGCAACGGTCTTGGCTAATTGGGATCCCTAAGCGAAATGAGAGATCATTTTGAAAAAGCAGCAGGTTGTAAATGAATCAGTATTAAATGACTGTCAAAATAGCCCCACACCTGATGCTCTCTGATCTACTTCATTCAGGCGTGAAGGTGACATGCAGACAGTTTGTTATGGTTTCAAGGCATGAGGGCATTTTGTGAACGTACCGAAAAGACCCTTTGTGGCTCTAATCTCAGAGTGGTTCGCGCCAGACTGAACAAAATCTTCAAGATGTCTCAAGCTTCACAAGCACTTTCCATAATGACTGCAATTTCCTGAAATCACTCTAAAGGAGATTTAGACTAGTGACCAATCCAGGCCCCTTTTTACTAAAATACCCAGTGACTTTTTCTATTTTTTAGCAAACAAAAGAGTCTGAATGGTAGCGATGAAAAAAATAGTGTGCGGTTGCAATTGTAAATTCTGATCTGTATCAGAGATCCACAGTTTGGTGTCAGAGGTCCACTAGGCCTTTTATGTATCAGAAAATCCAGTCACTTACTCGCCTCTTGTCATTTCAAACCTGCATTCTTCCGCAGAATACAAAAGAAGATATTTTGAAGAATGTTGGTAACCCGAACAGCGACTGCACCAATTGACTTGCATTGGTTTTGTTTCCATACAACAGAAGTGAATGAATGCCGGTGCTGTCCAGTTACCAACATTCTTCAAAATATCTTCTTTTGTAATCTGCGGAAGAAAGAAAGTCATGCAGGTTTGAATTTACATGAGGTGACAGAATGATGACAGAATTTTAATTTTGGGGTGAATTATCCCTTTAATATGTGTGCTTTAATATGTGTGCAATAATTTAATAGTAAAAAAATTAAATGGTAGTCAATGGTGCCCCAGAACTATTTGCTTCCCAACATTCCTCAAAATATATTCTTGTGTTCAACAGAAAAAAATACATACTGTATATACTACGGAAGAATACAGGGCAATGATGCCCTAGAACTGTCAGTTGTTAACATTCTTCCAAATATCTTTGTTTGGTGTCCAACCAGACAACGAAATGTATACAGGTTTGGAACAACTAGAGGGTAAGTAATTAATGACAGAATTTTTATTTTCTGAGTGAACTGTCCCTTTAAGGTCAACTCAATGTACAAACCCTCCATTATTTTCCAACCCAACCATAGAAGAACAATAATTATACCAGAGCAACATCAAACATCAGCCAGGAAAAACACACAGAGCCGGATGGAGTGATTTTTCTATCTATGAACACAGCTGCATTCTATATTTGTGACAAACCAAAAGAGATTTTGGTACAAGTTGCCATTGCTAACCCAGCTGTGTGTGCTTTCAAATGAAGGTCAACCACAGAAACAATAACCTAAATGCCTTTTCAAACGCCTGCCGTTCATTTATCGGCAGAACACAAGAGGATGAGAACGTGCTCTCTGATTGGACGAAACAGCCGAAGACTTTGATTGGAGGAGGATGAACTAGTCGACATCAAGTTGAGCCAGGCTCATCTCGCCTCGATTAATCCCAGTTTAAACACCGTTCCTTGGCTCCTGCTGTACGCGCCACGCCTTGAAGCTGTGCGGTTATGCAGGCGACGCCAGACATGGTGAAACACGACTCGGGTTGCTCTGCTTTGGGTTTCTCGTGAGGAGGGTAACTGAGAGGTCAAACGAACAATGTGCAGTAAACATTAAACTATAAAATATCATATCCATATCAAGTCATGATTATGCGATGGAAATCGTTCATTTCACAGGTTTTAGTATGTAGGTCTTGGTTTTCGGGTTTCTTTTCTTCTCATTCAGCCAGGGCTTCAATGGGTTGAGCAACATTTAAAGATTAAGAGGATAATTACAGCCGCCTTGCCGACAGCTGAAGAGATTTTCTGGTAACTCCGTGCCTGCGTTTGTAACTATTTGAAACATGTTACGAGTTGCAAGCAATAACCTTCTGATCTACCCGAAGGCTGAAATTATGTCATCGCTGACTTTGTAATTAAAACGCAAGGCCCTCAAAAGCAGAACGTTTCGAAGATTTACGAGGACGTTTTTGAAACATTATTGCTTCATCTGCACTCATGAAACCTGTCATTTGTCAACCCGTCACAAATTGCTGATTCACATGTTCGCCCAAACGCCCGGGATCATGCTGTTCAACACGATGAACCTCCGTGTCATTTATAACATCATCTGAGTCATGCTGACAAACACGTTTGGAGTGTTTACATTACTTTACCGTTCTTTACCCTAACACCCAATCGAATCAAACTTTACATCGGAACCTCCCAGCGCCTGTCTCGAAGTGCTGATATCTCGGCATCCAGGTGCTCGAGTGTGCTATTATCTTTCACTCTGTCCTTTGGTGCTAAAGTAAAAGTCCCTGGGAAAGCCGAGGGCCATGAAAGACGTCTCTGTGCTGCCCGTGGCTGGAGAACACAGGGCCTCAGTCAGAATAGCCGATACATCCCTTTCTACACTACGCCATCTAATCCAGTCTGAACTTTTCAGCACCGGAGGTCTGGGAGCCGGCCAGGTCCGAGTGAGGAGTCTCTAGGGCGACTCCTGTTCCACCGGGCCCGGCACAGAGGAACAGAGGATGGAGGGAGGCACTCTGAGGACCAGAGTTTATTCATATTTCACGAGTTCACCTCGCATATAATAACTACAGATGGGGGACGGATATTATGCGTATTTGGCGTGCTGTCCCGGGGAGAGGGCTCCGAGCTCGGTAGTTCCTCCGAACTCAGAGCGCTCGCCTCTTGTCCGGGGAGAGGGCCCCAAGCCCGGTGTGTGCCCGGACTCGGGTCGTTCCCCCCTGTTATGCTGCGGTAAAATAGGCTGATGGGGTGTTGGGGTGGAGGAGGGATGCTGCGAAAATGTAGAGAGAATGAGGGTAAGGCGTCTTGTCTATTTGTAGGGGTTTTTCTTCCGGGCTAAAATATTATTGGTGAGATTGGTTATTGGAAGCCAGCCGGGTTAGTTATCTGATTGTGAGATTGGTCATGGAAAGCCAGCTGGGTTAATTATCTGAATGGTGAGATTGGTCATGGCAAGCCAGCCGGGTTAGTTATCTGCACGTACTTCTCCCGAACTTTGTTAATAAAACATCATTTTGAATTTTTCATTTTTCATGTTTAGCTTTTGACAATTTTGTTGTGTGCTTTTTATTTGTTACTTATTTGTAACCCAGTCTGTGAAAACTCAGCTCAAAACATTTTTTTGTGATTTACTATTTTCTACATAAAATCTTCCTAAATAATGGAAAGAACATTCTGTGAAAATATAACCTTGATATTTTTAATACTGAGTAATGCTAAATTGATTTTTTTTATTATTGCTATTTAGGTCTACTTTATTTTTCATTCAGTTTTAGTGTTTTCTCCATTACATAATTTTATTTTTCAATGAATATTTCGGCCTATAGTTTATTTTATTTTAATTTAATTTACAGAAATTAACATTTTACATTTAGTCAAAGAAATGTTTTTCATATATTTTATTATTGCTATTTAGGTCTACTTTATTTTTCATTCAGTTTTCGTGTTTATTTCCATTTAATAATTTTATTTTTCAATGAATATTTAGGCCTATATTTTAATTGATTTTATTTAACAGAAATGTTTTTAATAGGGCTGTCAAGCGATTAATCACGATTAATCACATCCAGAATAAAAGTCTGTGTTTACATAATGTATGTCTGTGTACTTTGCATATTAATTTAGTATTTATAAACACATACATGTACACAAACGTGTATATATTTAGAAAATGTTTAAATTTATTTATTTATATTTGCCAATAATTTAAATTATATGTAAATGTTTATTAATATTAACATTTTGTTTTTTCTTAAATAAATGTGTCTGTTTTTATAAATACAAAATTAAAATGCACAGTACACAGACATACATTATGTAAACCCAAACTTTTATTCTGGATGCAATTAATCGCGATTAATCGTTTGACAGCCCTAGTTTTTAATAATGTCAAGTTCAAGTCCGAAGCAATAGAGTGGGTAAGAAATCAGAAAAAAAAACTAAGTGGACATACTACTATAAAAATTGAATTGAAGTCTAAGATGATGAAGAAATTGAAGAAGTGTGGAGCAGGACTTGATGTTATCCATCAGGAAACTGACTACATGAAATGTGGGTTTGCCGTTCCAGCATGGAAAGTATTGCAACGTTTCTTGCGCTCACTTTTGAGTGTTCTCGGTCGATTCATAGAGGCCGAAAGTTAAGTTCACACACAAGAATCTCTTTCGCTTTATCCCATCAACCAAAAGGTGTTAAAAATGTCAACAGGGAAACAAATTTGATTTCAGTTTCGCTAACATTCTCTTCATCCTCTTCTAACAGACTTGTGTCTCCTCCTGAACACCACACATCCTTCATTTTAAAGCAGATTGTTTGCTTACCTTCCACCATCAGCATGGGCTCTTTCCCTCCCCCGTGCGCCAGCATCTCTCTGCGGTAACGCTCTCCGGTTTCCCTGCAACAGCGTGAGCAGACACAGGTTTACTTTACACCACCAGCATCGTTCCCACAATCCAAGACCATAAACCTTCTCGAATGGCTTGGCATGTCCAAAACTGTCTAAACAATAGCTAGTGCTTGGAAAGAAAACCACAGGAGTAGTTTAGATATG
Organism: Triplophysa rosa; assembly: GCF_024868665.1. Lineage (NCBI taxonomy): Eukaryota > Metazoa > Chordata > Actinopteri > Cypriniformes > Nemacheilidae > Triplophysa > Triplophysa rosa. The sequence continues at coordinate 8,119,314 of NC_079903.1, read as the reverse complement.
GAAGTGTTTTTAAACACCCCATAAAATCTCAATTAAAGATTTGTGGCTTTAGTCCATTTATGTTAGCGTAGAAGCTTCGTTCTTAAACTTTAAAACCTTAAAAACACTTAAAACCTAGTGTGCATGTTTAAAAACATAGCATCACAAACATTGACAAAATTCACTATTAACTTACGGTATATTAACTGACTGATGTCATTGGTTGCTGGAGTATAAATATCATTGTGTTGTAAAAACTAAATAAACTCTTGAGTCGTGAATACAGTAAACATGAATTTATATGAAAGTATTATTAATAAAAAATAACAATATTTAATACTAATAATGAACATAAAATATGAAATGAATGACATTTAAAGTATTTCAAATACATTTTAAATGATTGAAGCCATTATAAAAGGTTTAAATACATTTAAAAATATTTTCACACATTGTCCGTTCACTTCAATAAAAATGTAATGCCACCAGCCACTGACTAGCAAATGCAAATCATGTTTCATAGATTTATTTCATATGCTTCCTGGTAACAGGCAGCAAGGTTTGGGGGGAAATGTGCTTGTCAAGTGACTTCAGGGAGAATGAAAACATCATTATAAAGTTTCCAGTGTGACTGAACTCATACACGCGTCTTGATCTCACGAACCTGTTTAAGGGGTCTTCGTAGAAACACTGCTTCCACACCATGGAGGCCACGGCACGTGACATCAGGTACGAGTAATATTTGGCCCCGTATCCGATGAGATGACTGAACCTCAGCTGCCAGGCCTGCAGAGACAGATGCAGGTGAAATAATGACGAACATGTCCCAGTTTAATGTTAGTCAAGGTACGCGATTGCCAAATATGACTTTAGGTCCACAACATTCAAGATAATATTTCAAGAGAAAAACTAATAACCACAATTTCAGGTCAAGTTTACGTCTGTGACACAGTTACACGGTTAGGTTTAATACGTGGAGTAGGGGGTTTGTTTGAAATGTTTATCATTTATACAGTCCATTTCCTAGTTTATAAAACAAGTGACCCCTTTTCCCGGGGCGGCTTTCCTCTGAGGTACATTCAAGACAGAGGTGATGAGTCAAGAAATATTTTGGATTATAAACAAAGACTTGAACCATGTTTAAAGAGCCGAGTGGTTCAAACACGACGCTGTGAAACAGAGATGTGCTTAGATGCCCGTGGTACCCTTCTCCCTGCGGGAAATAAACCAAGTGAACTGCACGTCAAACACTAGTAAATAGGGGCTACAAAGCCTGTTGGCATGAGATAATATCAGTTTAAATCTGAACCAAATGCCACAGCCAATGCTTAGCTAGGTATTAAACAATCAAAATGAAAAAAAAACTTTATAGCTTTCACAACAGATATGACATTACAGATGACTACCGTTCCAATAATTTAAAGGGATAGTTCATCCAAAAATGAAAAATCTGTCATCATTTACTCACCCTCAGGTTGTTTCAAACCTGTATACATTTCTTTGTTCCAATGAACAAAGAGAAAGATATTTGGAAGAATGTTAGCAATTTTTCAGTTCTGGGACATCATCCACTACCATAGTAGGAAAAAAAAACATTGTTTTTTCTGTTCTGTTGAACACATGATGAGATATTTTGAAGAATTTAGGAAAACAAAGAGTTCTCGGGCACCTTTGACTACCATTTAATTCTTCCTACTATGGTAGTCAATGATGTCCCAGAACTGAAAATTACTAACATTCTTCCAAATATCTTTCTCTGTGTTCATCGGAACAAAGTCATTTATACAGGTATGAAATTACATAAGAGTGAGTAAATGATGATAGAATTTTCATTTTTGGGTGAACTATCCCTTTAAGCGGTAGCTGACATGTTGAGCAATGGTGTTCCTGATGCCATGATACTGTACACACATCCAAATCTGACCTGAAACCATCTCTCACTCTCTCTTATATTGTATATTTATATATTTTATTAAAATAATTCATTTAATATTAGTAAATGTGTAAATGTTCTGTACAGGACTGCTAAAGAGAGCCGGGTCGATTAAACAGCAGTATGGGAATATTGCATTATAGCTGGATAACTCTTATCCAGACCTGTAAGGCCCGCAGTAGCAGTGTGACAGGTCCCATATGGTCCCTAATGTCTTCAATAAGCCGTAAGGCTCTCTTGCTGAGAGCCGTAACATCTGAACGTTAAACATGAGCCAAGCACAGCAGCTACTATACTAACAACACTCAACTAAAATCTGCTAAAGGAGTTTGGGAAATATTTCAACTGCTGACTGGCCACAAGATACTTCACAATGTACATTAACAAGAACTGTAAGCTTAGAGAAGGATTCATGAAAGCCTCACAGTAACAATAAGGACTAAACGTACTGCACTATGGTATCACCATGCTTTCCTTTTGACATCACTGTAACTCCATTGTATTTTTAAAGGGTTAGTTTACCCATTATTTATTCACCCTCATGTCATTCCAAACCTGTATGACTTTCTTTTTTCAATAGAAAATAGAATAGAAAAAGAAGATATTTTGAAAAATGCTGGTAATCAAACAACACTAGTCCACATTGACTGTCATTGTATGAACACAAAACCACCGAGACGTTCCTCAAAATATCTTCTTTTGTGAAAGAGTCAAATACACGTTTTGAACGATATGAGGGTGAATAAATGACTAAATTGACCTTTAGTCTGTGTTATGTAAATAAATAACATATGAATAAGGTAATAAATGAGGGTGGTTGCCAGGGTAGTTGCTAAGGTTTTATCATTTACTGAATTAAATTTTGCCACATGATTTACAGTATTATTTCTGTCTGTAACACAAACAATAAGAAATGAGTTACATGTAAAGATATAGATATAATGTAACAATAACTAGAACAATATTAATATACAATATACTTTTATATTATATGTATATAACAATATACTTTTATATTATATGTATATAACAAAATATAACAATATAATATATAAACAATATAAATATTAATATTGATGCATATTAAGTTCAGCAATTATGTCCTAATGCCCGAGCAAAAGCAGAGCGTCTGAAACACTTTGGTGTCCCATCATGCATCTGTACGACCAGAGGAATGTAACGCTGAGAGCCAATGCTCCCTAATATCAGCAACATCTGCTCCATGTTTTTAACGGTTGACATTATCTACCAAAACACTATTAAACGTCTCTGTAAACCGAACAAATGCCAACAAAAGCTGAATAATTGCAAATACTAACTCGCTCCATCACTGACCACAATCTTTTGGTGCCTGTTAAAATAATAGTTTCAAAGGGAATCAGTCTCGAGATGTGTTCCTGTTGGACGACAAAATATGGAAAAAAGCAAGCAAAACTGACAGGCCAACTCCAAAATCATGACATCACATTTTCTTCCGAAATGTCAACATTTTCACATCCATACTGTACTTTAAAAAAGTCAAAACAGCTTTTATACATCAATAGAGAATAAATTAGAGTTGCATGTGAAAAACTGTTTTAAGTCCATCTGAACTAGGAGGAAGATTTCAGTTGTATAGTCGTCACTCAAATTTGCCTCCTACAGGAACAAAAGACACACACGCACACTATTAGCCGGGTTCCCGTGAGACGGAGCTATAATGGATAAAAAGTGGGAGGTTGGCAGGATGGGGGTGGGGGGTGATTTAGAGGATGGTAAAGATATTACAACTGAAGCAATTAAAGCGAGGGGGAGTATTTGGAGTCGGGGAGGCTTGATTCCCACTGGCTCCACATAATTACAGGCCAGGAGGAATGGTTTATGAAGGCCATTCTGAAATAAAATATGCGTTTTAAATCACTCCAGCTCCCAAAACGGCCATCTCTACAGCTGCTAAAGAACTGAGGAAAACATTTCTCTACCTCAAAAAACGTTTCATGAAAGCAGAGTTTCAAATATTTCCCCTGAGGAGCGATTCTTCAAAGTATATCTCTGCTTTGTTATTTTGGAATAGGTCCCCAAACAGGGACGGGAGGAGGAGACAAGCATTTTAATCTAATCTCAGTTGGTGTAACTGTGCGAGCGTCTGTGAATTACGTACAGGAAAGGGCCAACAAACTAAGTTACCTCAGTGTTTTTGTAATTTACAAGGTCTTATACGATGTTTTTAAGGATTAGCCGAGAAACGATTCCAAAACATTCATTAACTTGAATGACTGCAATGATTCACTTCAATTCTGCTCAACAGACCACCTACATCATGTACACCGCGATGTGCTTTTTGCACATTTGTGGATGATAGTTATTATTATTATTATGATAGTTATTCACTAATAAATCATTAGAATTGATGGGGAAAACTATACTTTCCATCAAAGATGTCTTAAACTAGATTTTGTAAATATATGAAGAGTTTGGTTCCAAAACGCTATAAATCCGAGTAAAATGTGTTTTCTTTACAAAGAAAGTGGCAAGATGAAAACCACTATTTTCTGTTTCAAAGTTTCACATAGCATCTTTAGGTTCTAGTAACATAAAAAATTCAAATCCTGATATTGATTTTAAAAGATTTATTATAAAAACTGATCTTTTTTTTCCAAAATGCAATAAATCCATAACATTTTTTTCCCCAAAATGCAATAAATCAATTGAATCAATATAAAAGTTATTTTTCATATTGAAACTGTTGAAAATACACAACAAAGTGAGTTGATCCACATATGACACAACTGAACTCAATACAATACTAATCTTACATACAGGCACTGGACTAAAAATACATTCAACCAGTCATCGCTCCTAAAATGAATTCAACGGGTCTTCTTTTTAATGCTATAAATTAGTGCCTCATCTTCTTATCTCCTCACGTAAATGATTAAATTTCGATGGCTTTCGTTTCTTCTCCACCCTAGAAACCAGCACAGGTTCATCAATGCCGTCAAAATTATTCATTTTGTTTGTTTGTTTGTTGAACACAAAGTACAAAGTAGATCAGGGAAACTAGGACGCCGACCGTATTCAGAGCGCCGCCATTACTGTTTACGATGCGTGGAATGGTGTGCTGTGATTGGTTGAGCGGATATATCGCATTCTGCAGAGAAGTGGCGTATATTGCGGTTTGGAAAAAAAGGGAGAAAACATGACAGAATAACACAGCGGATATCGCATTTTGCGTAAAATTAAAAAGTGACTTTTCGACCTGATACAATACTGTTTTTTTTTAATGGCGTTTGTGGCGTTTTGGAACCAAACTCTTCATATGTAACTTAGTCTTAAAGTTTTACTGAGCGTTCCCACCAAACGCGACTTGCGCTAATGAATCGCGCTATTCGCGCGTGGTTGGACGCTTGAACATTTTGAGTTTAATCGCTTCATTCGCGCGTGAAATTCGCGTCATTCGCGCGTGAAATTCACAACAGACGCAAGCTCGAAAAAATAAAATGGCGGCCGAAACGCCAGTTGGAGCATAGTTTTGTATAAATGTAAGTTTCATTTTCACTTTCAACAACCTCTGATTGCATTTCTAGTGAGAAATTAGTATTGTAGTTTTTAAATATGTGATTAGTTATTGCAAAGACGCTCTCTGTTTATAATTCAAATAGACTTCATTTGCGCTGCTTATCTGTTTCTCTGGGCTGCCTTCGTGCACAGACGCTGCACGTCACTACTAGAGCAAGCTCCTGATTGGTTAAAGCGGCGCGAATCTTCGCCAAATTTCAGATTTTTCAACTCGCGCGAATCGCGTCATTCGCGCCGCAGGATGTCCTATCGCGTATTTGCATCGATTTAACATGTAAATCACTCGTGCTTAACGCTTCATTCGCGTCTGGTGGGAACACACAGTGATATCATTTATGAACACTTACTGTATTGGTGATGTACGGTAGACCATAATACTTCTTTTGCATGTCTATCAAAATATCTGTCGTTGATTTATTTTCTGGCTTTCCGTGATAAACTTGATCCAGGACCGCATAGAAAACCTATGAAAACAGAAATGTGTGCTTATTATTTACAAATACATATAAACTGTATGCAGAATAAATGTAACTATAACATAACTGTTTGTTGTTGAATTATTAGTAATGGTCTAAAGTGACAATAATGGAAGCAAATGAAAAGTAATATTTTTTCAAAATTGTAAACAGTAAACTCTGACAGATTTACTGAACTGATATCTAACATTTGTACCAAATTATAAATCTATAAATGTTACGAGACTGTTATAAAGATGATATATTCATATTATACATTATAATGCCTGATTTTAATGTAAAGTGTAGAGTTTCTAGTTGTTGTTTTTTTAAATTAGAAATGTACTGCGTAAAATACGATCAGCTATCAGTATAAGCCAAAAGTCTTATTTACGTCATCCCCATTTAAAACTTAAAGTGATAGTCAAATGAAAATTCAGTCATCATTTACTCCCCCTCTTGTCATTTCAAACCTGTATGACTTTCTTCCTCTGCAGACCACAAAGTAAGATATTTTGAAAAATGTTAGTAACCGAACAATTGCAGTACTCATTCAATTCTATTGAATAAACACAAATCCAATGCAAGCTAACGGGTACCACCATTGTTTGGTTACCAACATTCTCATTTGGTTATCGTACATTTTGTGGTCTGCGGAAGAAAGAAGTTCATACATACGCTCTGCTTTTAGACTAAGACCATCTGATACCTGAAGTTGCGTGTCTGCAGCTCCACAGACCTTCTTGGACTCACAAAGGCGGGCCACCATGCTCTGTGGTAAAGGCTATAAGAAATGATACAAAAACATACTAAATAGCAAACTTCAGCAATTACACTGCTAGTAAATAAGCATCGCAGTACCTGTCCTGTCTGATAGTGACGAGCAAACTGGTTGATCACTCGATAATCTGTGGCAAAGTACTCCATTAAAATAGAAGGTACCTCCGCGAAATCGGTTGCGCATCGTGTTCCTAAAACAAAATAAAGCATTCCTCATACAGTAATCCAGGATATGTAAAATAATCGAAAACAGGGATACCAAACTACCGACCCATGCACACTCCTGATACCAGACATAAGAGAGATGCATCAATAACTGTATGAACATCACAGTTCTAGGACTAGTGGCTCCCTAATAATCCCAAGTTTTCCCCTGATCTGAAAACTAAGGACCGAAACGAAACATTGCCGATATACATGGTTGACTTTGTGGTCACAGCTGTACCCGTCACGTGTTGGTAGTGTGTGCGTCCCAGCATGGAGTGCATGGCGTGGCCCATCTCGTGGAAGAGGTTCTCCAACATGCCCGGGCTGAGAAGCGTGGGAGCGGAGCGAGTGGGGTGAGGGAGGTTTAGCATCAGAACAACCACTGGTAGCTGATACTGCCCATCGGCCAAGCGTCGGCCGCCACGGATGGTGAAATGACAGTCCTGAAGGAGAACACAAAAATGTAACCAATGCTTCGAAAAGTATTACCACAACTATCCTCAGCCAAAACCTTTTACAAATAAAATCTTGTTTTAAATGATTGAGAAGCTGGTGAGAAGCTACCTGGTGAGGTTTGTCCTGTCTGTAGAAGAAGTCACAGTAAATGTATCCCAGCAACCCCTCTGTTTCGTGCACCACAGCCTGAGGGCGCAATTCAAAATGGCATGTGAAATTCGGAAGGAAGTGATCTCAAATCATCCTGGGGCTTGAGGATTATGGGTGATTTAAGGGTTAATAATCAAATGTTGAGCGGGCCCAGCACCGAACCGTGGACTCACCAGCTTGCGTACATCTTCGCTCCAGACCTCCCCCAAGCTGGGCTGCTCAGCCATCAGTGACACACCGTACAAATGTGTAAAAACACTGTTCAGACCTTCCATACACGCTCCCAGCGAGAAATACGGACTGTACAGACTTGGCTCAATGTTGAACCTACCGAGACAAACCATAAACATACCACATTTTTATAAGGCGAGCAGTGACTGTAGGGTTTCTGTCAATCTGTGGTATATGTATGATTATTCTCTCTCGGTGGGGTGAGTATTATAAAGGAAAAATGTGACCCAGCCTGTGAAAACCTGGCTACAGTATTTACTTGTGATTTACAGTTTTTTTTTACATAAGATCATCCTATGATAAAATATAATATTTCCCTTTGTGTTCCACAGAAGAAAGTAGGCCATATAGATCTGGAACAACATAAGAGCAAACAATTGCACACTTCACTTCATGCTTTCTCATGTTTCTTACCTTTCAGCACGAACCACGCCACTGAAGTACAGATGATCCCATGGCATTAATTCCTACAAAGCAAAATCTTTAAATTATTTCCTACCTAAAACACTATTATTATATGGTTTTAAATGGATAGTTCACCCAAAAAATTTAAAGTCTGTCATGAATTACTACCTCTCTAGTTGTTCCAAACCTGTATAAATTTCTTTGTTTGGTTGAACACAAAGAAAGATATTTGGAAGATCTACTGAGATTTCTGGGGCACTATTGACTACCATAGTAGAAAGTGTATTGTGTATATTTTTTTGTTCTGTTGAACAGAAAATATTTTGAATCATTTTGAACATTTTAATGGTAGTCCATGGTGTCCCAGAAATCTCAGTTGCTAACATTCTTCCGAATATCTTTCTTTGTGTTCAACAAAATAAAGAAATGTATACAGATTGGAACTTGAGGTTGAGTAATTCACGACAGAATTTTTATTTTTGGATTAACTATCCATTTAAATTTGTGCATTTCTGACATTAACAACATAACGTTGTCAGATATAATGAGGCTTACTGGATTTCTGGGGTTGAGTTTTGCCTTCATGTCCCTGATAATTTCAAAATCCTTTGTTGTCCTACAGAAAACCAGAACATCTCTTTAATGGTCATAACATATGAATTCTAATTCTTAAACAATTAACAATCCAACCACTCAAGTCTGGTGTTACGCTTATAAAAGCAACCCAAACTATAGGTGACAATGACATCTAGTGGTGAAAGACAAAATGACATCCACTATAATAAAATGCGGCAATAATGCAGCACATAAACAAGGTTCAATCTTTAATAAAACACAAATGGAGCACAGCGTGTATTATTTGATGAGCTGATGAATCCGAATGACGATTAATGAAGAGAGAGTTAACCTGTCCGAGAGCTTGTCTGTGAGCAGCTGTAAGAAGTCCATGACTGCCTCTGCGGAAACACAAAAAAGCAAGGCCTTTAAAGAAATGTGTCTAAAGACGTTTTACGTGTATTCAATTATTTCTGCTATTATTTTGCTTTTGGTGATGCTAGTGGTACAGAAATGACACACTTCACTTCAAAATGTAAATAGATTAGAGACCATGTGGAAATATAACTTTTTTACCTGGGCTTTTAGCCATGGTTCCCTTTAATGCTCTATGTGCATAGGATTCGTAACCGACCAATCGAGCGAGTTTATCTCTAGATGCCAGGAGCTCCTCAAGTATGTGCATCGCATTTGCATTGGGGTATAGGAAAATTTTATACGCAACCTCTCTAACCTGAAACAAATGCGCACAAACCAGGAAATCACTTGACATTATACAGATTAGAAAATGAATTATTCCCTTTAAAGAGATTCTGACAAAAATAAAAATGTATTCAGACTTGTTCTTCTGTGGAACACAAATGAAGATATTTTGAGAAATGGTTTTGTGTCCACACAATGGAAGTCAATGGGGGCCAGTGTTGTTGGCTTAGCAACATTCTTCAAAATATCTTCTTTTGTGTTCTTTAGATCTCTTTAAGGGAATGTCTTCCATGTATTGATAAAGACAAAGTCTTTATTAAAGTCTAAAATAAAGTCAACTGTTGCACAGCATATGACACAAGTGATCTACTGTACCAGGTCATCTGGGACATCGGCATGCAGGCCTCCGATCTGAATGTATTTGCCCTCTTTGGTAAAGTGTTGGTGAATGTGTTCGGGAAGAACTCGCTTCTCTATTCTGTTTGGCATGTGACAGCCCATGAGAAACTGATTGCTCAGATCCAACAGCTTAACATTAAGGTTCACTGCTTCTTTCCTCTGTGAAAGAAAAAGTAATGTGTGAAGATGCCTTGCTCTACTGTATGTCTAAAGCTTGAAACACAGGCACAAATTTATGTTCATTCTCGGTGAATCAGGATGAATCAAAACGCGCAAGTACAAATAATCTGACCTTTTTTTCATCCAGATGGATTCCACTTATCTCAAAGTCAAACATGAACAGTTCAGCTACTCTTCTGTATCAATGAAACAAAAACACATGAAAACTCAGAATGTCTTCAAAACCATAAGCATTGTGACAGTGGTAACACATTTAGAGGTGCGTCATTAACAAAATAATAAGACCAAACCTTTTTTCTGGGTCCATCTTGGCCATAATCTCTTCATTATCCAAAAGGTCTTTCAGACTCTTACACAATTCAACATTGGTATTGAGCCTGCAGGACAAAGAGATGCAAACATCAACTTTCTTAAAAAATGCAAACCTTTCCCACCCAAAGATGGAAATTCTTTGATCAATGATTCACCCTCTTGTCATTTCAAACCTGTATGACTTTCTTTCTTCTGCAGAACACAAAAGAAGATATTTTGATGAATGTTGGTAACCAAACAACATTGGCCCCCATTGACATGCAATGAATGGAAGTCAAAACCACAGAGACATTTCTTGAAATATATATTTTTTGTTACGTAGCAGGAGACATATACATGTTTTGAACCACATGAGAGTGAATAAATGAAAAAAAAAATGCCTTCTTGATTTTTGGTGAACTGTCTCTTTAAGGCTGTTGCATATAAATAGCACCCACCTCTCCACCATAGTACCGATGCTTATACAAGTCTTCTCTGCAGCCTCTCTGTATGAAGGGTCAGGGTGTGCCACTTTGATGAAGTCTGCCTAAACATTTAAAAAAGCAGGTTAAGTGATATTGTTAAATTGAAATCACACAGCCTTCAAGTTTAAAGCGAGGGTTTGAAGAAAGCTCTAATAATGTCTTATAAATCTGTAAAAATCAGAAAATCTGTTTACGAGGTCTGCCACACTGCATAGGCTGTCTGATAGTTTGTCAAATGTCTCCACGGTCTCGACTCCTGGAGGGCAGCTGCAGGCTTTCTGTACCAACTGCTCCGTCTCCTGCAGGGCTCTGTCCTGGACCACCTCAAACCCATCCACCGAGCTGAGCTCCGGGACGCCAAACAACCCCTGAGAGATCAGCACAAACATGATACAATTTTGCACGTGTACAGTGGATGTCATCAATGCTTAAACATTTTATCTCTGCTAAAAATCCTAATTGATTTAATGGCTATAATGTAAATTGTATTGGTTTAATGGAAACTATACTGGTCTTTCTAATGGAAACCATTAATATTCTTTTAAGGTTAAGCAACAACTGAGATCAAACAGATAGATGTTGTGGATTTATTCCCATACCACATTTTGTTGGAAGAGGTCTAGTCTTCTCTGGACTTTGGCATTGAAAGCAGCTCCTACAGGTGACCAGGTAGTGACTGTCCTGCAGATTCTCAGTGTTGTCCCATGCTTAAGCAAACACACCAGCGGTCTGTACACTGACATTACTAAGCACAAACAAATCTATACTATATATAAACTATACTTCACTGCCTTTAATGTTTACCACCAGCAAGACCGAAAACTTATAAATGCTGGCAAACCGAACTGCACACTGCAGTCAAAAGCAACTTTCAAGGGTTTAAAGATGAGGCATGTCTTGCTCCGTCCAATGACAGCGTGCAAGTCATAGTGTAATTTCATGTCAGCACTTTCGACATCAAAAAAAAAAATATTACCGAACAGTACTTAATAAACTAAATTTGTGTAATGAATATAGTTTTGTGGATCACACGACAGTACTAAAATATATAAATAAAACTTTAAAGTGGATTTAAATAGCAGGTAAGATGTGGAGCGAATCATTTTGTTTTTTCAAAATAAAGGTTCCATTACATCTTCAAACGTTATTATAATTATACAGTACATTGGATCATACATGTTACTGAGCAACGCTAATATTAAATACCAGTTATAATAACAAAAACGATAATAAAACGTAAAATTTAAATTGCAAGATTTTTGTGATTTTCAAAATAAAAGCTGTACAACAAACTCCTCCAAGCTCTCAAAGGAAGTGATTTTCAGACTGGGGTGCGGGAACCCCCAGGGGGACCCCAGAGGTTGCAAGGGGTCCCCCAGAAAAATGCTAAAAGTCCACAGTGTTTATGCTAAAAGTCCACAAGTCCCCTGCTCTAAAGTACACAGGATAAATATTACTGTGCAACAATACTTTGTAATAATAATAATGATTAAAAAAAAAAAGAATTACTTTTTTAACGTGATGCTGCTTTAGAGTTTGATCCACTTTTTATAGTACATATCACACAGATTTTATGTTTTAAAAATATTAAGTACATGATTTGAAGAAAATAAGTTTTGAGATATAACGTGAGATTCATAGACGTGGGAGAGACCAAAACACTTTGATTGTTTTTTATATCCAGAACGGCAGGTGTCGCTAAAGCCATTTTAACCATCAATAATCATCGAAAGAGAGCAACTTGTGAAACAGTTGCATGTTTATTCCGTGCCGTTTTTTATAATCTGTAACTATGGACAGCAACAGTCAGATAATAGAAGAACTACGGGCTGAAATCATTGAACTAAAGAGAAGAGTATCTGCCCTAGAAGACAAGTTCAACCACAAGGAAGAAGTGCAGATCCAGGTTATTACAACTGAGCATGCTCATATATGTACAACGTTACTCCCATGGTTTAACTATAATATCCATGTTTGAATTTTATTTGTCGGAAAATCATAGGAACCAATTTGTATTATATTCTAAGATGTAACCACAATAATAGTTTTCAGTAATACTTCACAGTAAAAATCATGTCTGCACTTTTACTATAATAAAACCATGGTTATCTTAAGGGTATACAGTAAATATCTTATAATAATTAATAATAACTTAATATAATAAGAAAACAATATCTTGATTATTTCTTTATTGATTATTCATGCCATATTGTACAAATGTTTTAATTTCTTACAGGACGTGTCTAAATCATCTCTATTTTGTATATTTGAGCCAAATACTTCTTCAAATCACGAGGATGCATGTCAAAATGTTGACCAATGGCCAGTGCAGGAGTCTCCGGATTCATCCACTGCATCTCCAGTCTGTGACTCTGTGTGCAGTGATACAGAACAACACAGTGCATCTGCTTTATACCCCAAAATTTCAAGTGTTTGTACATTCCTTAAAAAGGAGCCAGACCCAATAGAAATAAATGGGATATCAGCATTTAATGGTGTTGCAGGCCATCCTGCATTGCAAGAGTTGAAGGATGTAAATATTGTGACTCCTGTTACAAAAAATGAAGGCCCATTTGAAGTTCCTAAAGGACTGCAGACACCGTTGAAGGAGTGCTCAGTGCAGCTGGTGGACTGTGTTAAAACACTCAAGCAAGTTACAAAGACAGCCAAAGCTTCAAGAAAGTGTAAGGTTGTCACATTTTCTCATCAAACCTTTTTTTCTAATGTATGTTTTAGTGTATAACACATAAAACTGCAATACATTGGCAATGGGACTTTTATTATTTAATTAATCTTTATATTGATTTATATTCATTATGTTATTAAAAAACGTTTTGCCAGTATCTTGCATTGCTTAGAATGACTTGCCGGTTCAGACATGTACAGTACCTTAGATTTATTATCATCTATACACGTGACTGAGACGTTTCGAGTGTATGTCGTGTCTGTAGAAATTATAATGTTGGGTAATAGTATTCGAGTAAAAAATGTGAAAGTTAAAAATGACATTTTGCATTTGCAGGGAAGTGCAGACGATCATCCAGGGTAAAAAACATCCCTTTGGGCAAAAGGCTAAAGCATCCACTGGACTGTTCTCTTTGTGGAAAAACGATACCTACAGCATCATCCCTTAAAACTCACAAGAGCCTTCATATTAGAAAGATCTACCGGTGTTCGCAGTGTGGACATACATTCTACTATTTGCATACCTATACAAAACATAAGAGGTTTCATGAAAGGAAACCACCTGAATCTGAAGAAAAATGATTAGGGTTACCCTGAACTGTGTGTGAAAAATGTTCTCTAAAATGTCACATGAAGCCGTTGAACTGTCCTTAGACCCACATGAAGCATAAACAACACACTGGAGAGAAGCTGAACAAACGCATATACTGTGAAATAGTGCTTCTTTCTCTTCCTTCGAAAAAATTTACTATGTTGTTTTATAATAGTAAAATGGTTTTATCCATTGTTTTTTGAGCAATTCTGTTGCTATTTTTATAACCACATCACACTTTTATCATATAGTTAAACTATGAATAAATCGAATAGAACTATGAATAAGCCAGAGATGTTTAGTTACTGTATTGCTTAATAAAAGTTTAATTTGTGGATCATTTTTAAATAATCCTAAATTACAATTAAGAAATCTTAAATACAAACGAAATCCTAAATTGCATGTTGCAGTATAAGCCCTAGCAACATGATATAAGCAATATTTAGTGTTCTATTGCTTTAAATGCCTCAATTTATTTTTGTTTTTGTCACCCATGACAATGTGACTATTCACAATAATTATATATACCGCAGAATTTTCTGAAACAAAAACACTTTTTTTGCTTTACTCGTTAACTTTCCGTATTTATGAAAAGCCAGAACATATTTTAATATAGTTAAGGTATTCTTAAAAAGTAAACTTTCAGTTTACTCGGACATTGTTCAGCAATGCAGGATGTTTTCAATGCTTTATTATTAGAGGGATTTTAGAAGGGACAAATTTAGTGAACTGCTTTGTGGATGTGGTATTTACCCACCATACAAACTGTACTAGCTTAATACGATTTCCTGACGATTTATTAGTTGAAGTTTGTTTAAAATGATATTTCTCATCATTGAAATGACTTCCAGAAATTCACTTTGATGGCTTTGACCAACTTTTATTTTGAAGCCTGAAAAGGGTTACATAACTTTTGTTGCAGAGTTAGAAGGGGCGTGGCCGTCCGTCGCATGACGCAGTGCGTTGCGTGTCGCGCAGTGTCGTCAGAATCTCTGCTGCGGCACTGTACAGTCACATGACAGGCGACTAAGAGTCGCGTATGGAGCCTCTTCACCACCATCAAACTTTTCTTTGATGTTCTTTTTATTGGGCACAGGTGATGGGCAGCGGCGGGATTTTTGACGGCATGTGATATCCGGTGTTATGTCAGGTTGGTTTTATATTACAGTCTGCAGACATGATTGTGTTAACAGCATACGGTATGCAATGTCAATTTTCCTATAACACAGTGCCTGGTTTCTCCTTTTGTTTTGTTATGCCGTTTAAATGGACAAAGTTGTCCCATATGAATAGGTTTCTTTGTGTGATCGTTAGGTTTTTGCCTGTTTATCACATCAGCTCAAAAGCAAATGTTTACACAGTTGCTCAACGCTCATTTTGACCGATGTTGACAAGTCCAGCAAATCTGTTTCGTGTTATGAACTTAGTGATATCACATAATGCCAAAAAGTTTAACTATCAACTAGAAACATGACATTTGTGTTATATATATATATTAAGGCTGCTCGATTATGACAAAAATCATAATCACGGTTATTTTGGCCAATATTGAGATCCCGATTATGTGAATTCAACTGAAAAATAAGTGTAAAGACATAGCACAGCTGAACCACTGTAAAGGAAAGGGGTGCGCTGTGGATTTATACCACAAGAAAAGAAGAGAGGATCCTTGCAAAATGGAATGCGGCACAATAATCGTTTTACCTCGATTATTTTCTTTTTGTAATTGTAGAAGGCCAAAATTGACGATTACAATTATTTTCGATTAATTGCAGAGCCCTAATATATATATTTGCAGAGTCATGCTCAGAATGGGCTTGTACTGTGTATTAGTAAAATCTTTGAACTTGAAAAAGTTTTATTATTTGAATTAGAATTTATATTTTATTTATATTTATATTTAGGGATGCACTGTTAGGATGTATTATGTTTTAAATGATTAAAGCAACACTATTATTTGTAGTTTAATGTGACAAAAACAAATCATTTTCCTTGGATCTATTTAACATTTAAACATTAAAAAAATATGATAACACTGTATTATACAGTATTTTATATATATATATTACTCATTACTTAAATGTATAATTACACTGTAACAAGGACAGTATAACCTAAATGACATGACAACAATATAATGCATTGCAGATTGCACAGTGCTAGACATCACTCCACCCAGATGTAACGTGATAAAAATTTGTGCGTTTTTACACAGTTTCTGTTTATTATTTTGTAGCTTATCTTCTGCGTCATGTCTGTGGATGGCCCCCGGACCTCTGTCTTCACCTTTGAGTCTGCTGTACACAGCCATCATGTTCTCCGCTCGCTGGACAAGCTGAGGCAGAAGGGGATCTTGTGTGACTTGAAGGTGGAAGTGGAGAGCAGAAGCTTTCGTGCTCACTCTTCAGTGTTGGCTTCCTGCAGCGACTATTTTTACACCAGACTGGCAAACCACAGCCGACCAAACCTCACTGTCAGCTTACCAGTTGAGGTAATGCTTAATAGGGTGGATGGCTTGAACCTGCACGCTTTTAAAAATCGCTTAAGCTATCACATGATGCTTATTTTGATAAAAGCATTTAGAAAATGCAGTTATTTACAAGAAAACTGAGTTCAGAATCAAAAGTAATCCTTGTTACTTTTTTACTAATTCACATTTCCTGTCGTACTGTGTGCTATTCAGTGCTTAACATGATTATAAAAAAAGCTGCATGTACTGTAGAGATGCAACCGTTATCGGTGTTAGCACGGTTTTGTTGCAATGTGCTGGAAATATCCAAAAAGTTCTGATACAAAGTTTTACGTTGATGTGACTTGTTAAATGCACTTTTGGTTGTCATAAACATCACATAAATAACATGAATATTAATTTTGGCACAATGGGATCAATAGGTAAAAGTTTCTCTTGTTCAGGTTGAACACAACCTTAAGTAAATCAGACATTCATTCAAACGCAACACAAATCAGAAAATCGTCTGTCTGCATGTGTCTTGAGTAATAGGGTGTACTTTAGGACCCAGGAGACACCTGCAGTCATAAGAGCGATGATCGCCAAAGGAACCGACAGAGTTGAATGGAGCTTTAAAATCATCAGTCTGTGTAAAGAAATATGAAGTAAACGTGTTTCAGTATATCTATATTTTCCCTAATATGCACATTTTGGACTAAAAGCCCCGTGATCACAAATAAACAGGAGCAGACGAGGATGAAAATGTACAGTTTGTCTCATATCAATAACATCATTTTGTTTGTTTATTTTGCACTCCTGACATAAATGAACAAAACCCGCAGTATCGTGGTTTATCATAAAAGCGGTAATTGTTACATCCCTAGCTGCATGCCATGATGTGTCGAAATAATCAAAATATTGCAAAATGTGCATATAGCAATGGCTTGCAATAATATTGGCAGATTTTGTATGTGCTGCAATAGCAAACCAAGGCTAATCACTTTTACTTTTTCAGACAAAATCTGAAACGTGAACGTTGGGTATATAATTTCCCGTTTCTAATTATATTTATATTATTTAAATTGATTTTACAAGCTTAAAGCATTGTCTGATTGCAAATCGCATTATTTAGCAAGGTATCACATGTCACATTTGTCTTCGATATCGTGCAGCCCTATTATTCAAATTTAAATGTTTTGTCTTGGATTATTGTTGAGGTAATGCACGTAATACGTTGGTAATCGAGCGACGGCGGCACCCATTGACTTGCATTGGTTTTGTGTCTATACAATGGGTACCGCAGTTGTCCGATTACCAACATTCTTCAAAATATCTTCTTTTGTGTTCTGCGGAAGAAAGAAAGTCATACAGGTTTGAAATGACAAGAGAGTGAATACATGATGACAGAATCAAAATTTTTGGGTGAACTACCCCTTTAACAAATAAAGGTTATAGCAAAAAGAGCAAAGAATCTATTGAGATACTCTCAAGGGTGAGCTACTGAGCTTGTCCTTTACGTCCCTATCAAAGCGCCTCTTAATTGGGTTGTTGTTGTAGCCCACCGCTGTAAAATGGGCTGTGAGCACCATTTCGATTCACTTTAAATAGATTACAACAATAACCACAAAACGTGAATAATGTTGTCATGCAATAATTATGAATACATCATTAATCTTTTAAGGTCACCGTGGAAGGATTTGAGGCCCTGCTGCAGTTTGCTTACACGGCAAAGCTTCACTTTACTAAAGAGAACATCCTGGAGATTCACAGATGCGCTAAACTTCTGGGATTCCACAACCTGGATAAAGCCTGCTTTGAGTTCCTCATCCCAAAGCTGTCAGATGGTGGAACGACCGCACAAGAAGTTAAGCAAAACAATGAGAATCAGTCATCGCATGAAAAATCTCAAGCCGCTTGTGGGAACAACATCCCAACTGGTGACCAAAACTCCGATACCGGAAAAGATAACGTTCCTCAAGATGCAGAAACTCCATGTGCAACGCCTTCTACAGATTGTCCCCCAGATGTCTCACGGGACAAAGAAATGCAGTTAGATTTATCGCCTCTGCACACGAAAAGCACTTCGTACCACATCGGCGCAGGACAGGAGCAGTTTTGCTTGCAGAACTGTGGCCCGCAGTTGCCCTCTGCCTCCGTGGCTCGGGCTGAACTTTGTCCGTTCCTGTCCATGTCCGGCACCGGCGACAATGAGAAACTTCATTCCGCTACAGCTGGCTGTGGCGGAGACATTCTAGCAATGGAGGAAGAACTAGCAATGGATGTGCATTGTGTTTCTACTGAACCCTCCACCGATAAAGACCTCAACATACCCAACATCACCGAGGGCCACTTCGACCAACATGAAAGGGATCTGATTCCACCTGCTGACTGCCGCCATCTCTGTCCCCTCAATACTACAGAGGCAAGAAATGTGTTGGATAGCATCGCCAACGCTGGAATCCTAAGCGACATTGGCACCAACCAGGTCTTCGATACGACTGAACAGGCATTCTCAGATCTCGCCCCTAAAGACGGCGTCGCCGAACGGAGCACGGTGGAGAGGGAAGTGGCCGAGCATCTCGCCAAGGGCTTTTGGCCCAATTTGAGCTCCACGCTGACCGAGCAGCTACCTTTGGACTCCATCGAGCATTCGGCCGCAGGGAACAGCTCGGACTTCCACTGGTTGAAGCATTTGGATCTGGGTGCTGCGCCCGATGACTGTCCTTTCCTGAGGGACCTGAGCTCCAACGGAGGGCAGATGTCGGGAGGAGATAGTCTGTCCAAAGAGGACACTGGAGACAGTTCCTGCATATCACCCATTAACTCGAGGGAGAACTCGGAGTGCGAATCGGATGTAGATAGTGTGCAGTGTGACACCAACGGACAAATACAAGAGGTGTGCGTGCTAGTACTCATTGATGCATTGAAAACACAACTAGAACAATGAATTTATATCATATATACTTGTTTCCTGACTTGCATGAGTTAAACGTTTCAGCAATTGGTCTGTCTTTAGAAACAGATGGAATCCTCCGCTGTGCGGTGTTGACACCATTGTCTTCTTTCCAG
The DNA here is from genome assembly GCF_024868665.1 of Triplophysa rosa. NCBI lineage: Eukaryota > Metazoa > Chordata > Actinopteri > Cypriniformes > Nemacheilidae > Triplophysa > Triplophysa rosa. The sequence goes on along the minus strand of NC_079903.1, from coordinate 8,099,753 downwards.
GTGGATCTGCCGTTCCCCGTGGAGCAAATCTCAAGCATGACCCGCAGAGCGTTCCTGCAGATGTTGAAACAGCAACGGCTGACCCCGGAACAGCTGGAGTTTGTTCAGGACGTGAGACGGCGCAGTAAGAACCGCGTGGCCGCGCAGCGCTGTCGCAAGAGGAAGATCGACTGCATTTACAGGCTGGAGGGAGACATCAAAAAACTGGTACGTGCGTTTATTATTTATGTGAAATTTTATAGACATGTTAGAATCAGTTAAGGCGCAAGATGCTTTTTTTTTTTTTAGCATTTTTGCATTAAAATATCATTCAGCTTCTTGAGGTCTCAACCTAGGAAGATTTTGAAAGAGTTTTGAAGAAGTCCCCGTCTATTCAGGGCTCTTATTGGCTGGTTTTTCCTCTTTATTTGGTCTAAGTCGTCCATTTAAAATAATAATGTAAAATACATTTTCTAATGAAAGAAATTGATAGGTTGACACAATTATATTTTTGTTTACAAAAGGCATTTCAGACATTTAAGCATACACCTTGAGATTAGATTTTTAAGGTCATCAGAAACATTTCAGTCAAGCGTTTCCAAACGTTTGACTGTTTCTGTATTTTTGTTACTTACATTATCAACTTACATTGAATTTAGAGAAATTTGCGTTTGACTTCATGCACCACTGTGCAGAACAAATGCTGTATGAAATCAACGTATTGCATGAACGTTTTGCTGTGAAAATGACATATAGTTCCATTTGTACATAACAACCCTAGTGAAAACTAAATATACTCGAATGTATTTGAAATACATTTATGCTGAGTTCATGCTAAGTATACTGCAAATCCATTTACATATTTATGTACTCAAATAAAAACCCTGCGATTATACTGTTGGTATACTAAATCGGTATACTTAAAGTCTGCTAAATCGGAACAAATTTTGGACTTAATGCACTTTAATTGTGCAGAAGTAGTGCTGAGGTCCAACTAAAGACTTAAGTACATTGCGTTGTAAGTGGAACTATTGCAAGTATACTTCAGGCACACTTTTAATATGTTGTATTTGAAGACTGATATTATTTAAAAATCGTGCAATCCTTATCATAGGTGACTTTAAAACACACTATTGGCTTAATATTAATCTAAACGTGCATTGTGTACAAGTAGTACTTAAAACATCAAGTTGAATTATAATTTTATATCAGTTCAGTCTGTCAGCAAATATACATTTAAACTCTACTTAGGATGAACAAAATGTATTTCAAATATATTGCTTTTTTTACAAGGGAGTTGTGGGCACATAAGTTATTTTGCAAACAATGCAGTGTTTCAAAGCATCTTGAACCTGCCAAAGCTACAGATACAAAACTGTATTTGTTACATTTTGTGAGGAACCGCAAAATGTAAAAATGGCCCAATATGCATACACTAGATGCATGCTTACAGGCCCAAGTCAAAAGGCTCAACCCCTAAGTGTGTTAATATTGAGGTCCCTAGATATGGCTTGGGTCACACTGAACTCCCTAGCAACTATATAGCAATGCCCCGGCAACGGTCAAGATCACCTATGGCCTAGAATTGACATGCATTTTTGAAAACTGTCAAAATGTAATTTCAGATCCATAGAGAAAATAAGGGAAAAGTCCATAGAAAAATGCAATAACTTGCTAAATATGTAATATACTGTTGTGTTATAGTAATGCTATAAATTTGTAAAATAATATTAAACTATATTACAATTTATTTATAACTTATATAAGCATCATACACGTATGACATTCTTTCTGATCGTTGAACTATTGGGATATGCACATTTGTGATCGTTCGAATATTATTGTGAGGCTGGCAGAAATCTATTTCTTTGAAACGCAATAGCATACACTAACTCCTGTTTCCGCGTTCATCAGATGAGCGAGAAGGAGAAGCTAATGCAAGATCGCAACCAGCTGAGGCTCAGCATGGAGGAGCTGCGCCAGAACCTCTCAGGTCTGCGTCAGAACCTCAGCATGGACACCTCGCCGCAGTCCGAGCAGCTGCAGGCGCTGACCAGGTACGTCTCCTCTGACTGTCACACCTCCGTGCTCCTCACCCCCATGGCCTCCCCCAGCCTGGCTGGACCAGACCAGGAAGCCCAAGCCAACACCTGCCTGGACGCCTTTCTCTCAGACAGTGTCGCAGAAGACGCGGCAGCGCTCGACTCATCCATCGCCTTCCTGCAAGACAGCGTTCAGACTGCTGTTACACAACCCTCAGCTCCGGAGCTAACAGAGTAAAGCGGCTTGTGACTGGTCCAACATTTCAGTTTTACTCAGGAGCTTTTATTTCCACGCGATTTTGAGCATGATCCATTTACCAGGAGCACGTTTTTTAACATTTGGGTGTAACCAAATTTGCACTTTTACCAGGAGTTTCATATGGAAATGTTTCGATTTTCATTGTTCTATTGGCTGATTTGCTATGGATCCGTAGTAATTTGACATTACTGAGCAATCTTAGCATTACTGTAGCATTATTCATTTCTCTTACACTGCCACAGTAGACAATCGATTATGTTAGAGGAATATGTTATCTATAGCATAGAAACATTCCAGTGTAGCCTATTACTGTACGTCTATGGCATTACCAGGCCGGCATGGAAATTGTGTATTAAAATATGCATCTCTTTTTCTTTAAGCATTCATATACAGTATGCATATGTCCTTTGTCATTGTTGTAATGCATATAACACAACTGCCATGTAAGTTTACATGCATACTAAATAAGGTTTGTCAAAATTCTTTAAAGGGACAACTTGGCAAAAAACAGAAATTTTGTCATGAATTACTCAACCTCAAGTTGTTCCAAACCTGTATGAATTTGTTTGGTTGAACACAAAGATGTTTAGAAAAATGTTAGCAACTGACATTTCTGGGGCACCATTGACTACCATAGTTGGACAAATTTAAATGGTAGTCAAAGGTGCCCCAAAACTGTTTCTTTCCTAAATTCTTCAAAATATCTCATTTTGTGTTTCACATAACAAAAAAGAACAAAAAAATTATACAATATATTTTTTCTACTATGGTAGTCAATGGTGTCCCAGAAATGTCAGTTGCTAACATTCCTGCCAAATATCTTTCTTTGTGTTCAACCGAACGAAGAAATGTAGACAGGTTTTGAACAACTTGAGAGGGAGTAATTCATGACAGAATTTTCATTTTAGGGTGAACTATCCCTTGAAAGTCACTATGTCTTCAGTAAGAGATTCCATAACTTTTGCCTCTGTATCGCCATTTCTGTTCAAAATATAAAATATATGCAATATGTTACTTTATGTACATCTCCTCATGTGGGTTAAAGGGATACTTCACCCAAAAATGAAAATTCTGTCATCATTTACTCACCTTCGGGTTGTTGCAAACCTGTATACATGTCTTGGTTCTGATGAACACAAAGATATTTGGAAGAATATCTGCAATACATTGTTTGCTCATTATTTGCAATACGTTTCGGAGATGTCTGCTGTCAGATGTCGTCTAGACGTTTAGAAACCGTCTGTAAGATGTTTATGATTTAGAATGTAGGTAAAACTGCTCGTTCTGAGACGTTTATCAGATGTTTTTACACAGCAGATGTTTTCCAGATCTCCAGGGGTCTCATTTATAAAACTGTGCGTAGGATCCTTACTAAAAGCGCCCGAAAACCAAAAATAGCGTACGCCAAAAAATATTCAGATTTATAAAACCGTGCGTACGCACACCTGTAAGCAATATTCGCTTTATAAATCAACCCATAAATAGTCAATTCAAAGCACCTCATGAATGCTGATTCGTATATTAATAAACCTGACATCCAATCCGCTTGTTAAGCCTGACGTCACGCACCATAATGGACGTATACCGTTTCCGGGTCCAACCGCTATCAGACGGCTCTCACTAAATCCTTGGTGTTTCGTGTGTTTTTTTGGCGATTTTAACAATCATAGGTAGTTTAGATGATTAGAGTAAGGTTAGGGTTAGGGTTAGGGTGTGGGTTAGGGTAAATGTTTCGTAAGACTTGAAACACCAAGGATTTAGTCAAAACCAACAAGCCACGCCCACGGATCTGACTCGAAACACCAAGGATTTAGTGAGAGCCATCAGGGATGCCATAGAAAAAGAACAAAAATGATGTAAAACTGCTGAAAACACCCGATCCCATCCTTTATCTCCGTAACCAAATCACAAATGGCCACACATGAGATTCACTGAGATTTCCAAATTAATCATTGTTATAATTGTTAATAATAATAATTATTATAATTATATTAAAGCCAAAGAAGGTCTCTGCAGCATTTAAATGTTTACAGCATTTAGACTGATCACCTCATTAAAATCACATCAATAATTAGTGGTGTCCTTCATCTGAGATAAAATTTGAAGACATAATTGTAAAAGAAATGTTTCTTCATTCTGGTTTTGTCATGAACATATAGTTAGGACCGAAAACGAGAACATAAAGAGAAACGATTGTGCGAGTTTTCTGACATTTGATGATTATGATCAGTATTTAAGGAAAATATATTTAGTATTTATTTACACTGTGTTCTGCAGTTATCATATTTGATGCTGTCCCTATTCAGTCTGATCATCTCCTCCTCATGCGCTCAGTGTGATGGTGAGACAGCGCTGATTAAATATTTAGATATCATTTTTATTTAATATTTGAGTTGGATTTTACAAGAAGGTGCATGAAACAATTATCACTCAATACAAGCGCAAATAACTGCAGATTTAATCTTCGTGATAATGTGGATCTTTAACGGATATGAGGTCAAATTAAATGTGTGTGAGGCATTAATGCTTATAATAAGTTCACTAACTCACCATTTGTGTCGCCCCTTGACTCCAGAATGTGCGTTCGCACGAGTGAGTCAGAGTTTGCTTACTGGTACGCACATTCTCCCATCAGTTTGTTTTGATAAATCCCATCTTTTGCGTGGGAAGTGGCGTACGCCTCTTTCAGGGCATGTTTTGTGCGTACGCAACGGTTATAAATGAGGCCCCTGATCTTCAGAAGACATCTTAACAGACGTACCGGTACGTTCCAGTGCTGTCTGGGTACACAGGTTTCGTGTTATTGTTCATTTTTACTTTGGTTTACCTTTGTTTTAACCCTGTAACCGAAATATTGTACAAACTCAGAAAGGACTGTATCATTCACTTCATTCTGATTTAGCAAATAAATGACATGCCAATATTGTGAATCGTTTTACTACGTGTTCAATGCATGTGCAGTTAGTGGTGCTTTCTAAGGACGACATCACTATTACTATGGCCGAGACTTTTGAGTATTAAACTTACGAAAGTGTTATAAAGTATTTTAGTAGTACTTGTTCCACACTGTGCCTGAAAATGAATATTTAACACATTGTTTGTTAACAAGAAGTGTGATATTATGTTTCCTTCATGGACAAAGGAAGGCAAGCTAGTAACTACGCTGGCAAAATGCTAACAACTCCTCGAACATCTTAGCAACTAAAAAGAAGTGACTGCAAAGTCAACCTCACCATGAAAAAATAGTTTTTACCAAAGGCTTTCACAATATTGATAGGTCAGATGGTAACATTTGGTGGTTTAAATGTGAAGCCTCAAAGTTTTTAAAAATCACATTTCGGGGTTGTTGACTCCGTGTTGTCTTCAGTCTCATTCTAGTATATGGCAAAGAATATCTTTTTGTTCAAAAACTATTTTTTGTATCCAAGACCGCCGTTAAAGCAGCGATGCATATAATTGGGTTTTTAAGGTCACTGTAAGGTTTCACAAACACAGGGATTTCTCCATTTTATCCTGCAAGTGCTTAGTACACGTCTTATTTTAAGGCTCCTCCACGATGAACACAAGTTGTGTTCGCCCTCCAGCACTGAATTAAACTAATCCTCCGTGTCTCTTGAACACTGGTTTTTCATCAATAGAAAAGCCCATTTACTTCTGGTTTGTATGTCTGCTCAAGGTCACAGTGCGTCATCACCGCCACTGCATTTGGCCCACCTCATGAACCCAAATGCTACCAATTTAAAAACACTCCAGTCTTGTCTTCTTAGTGTATTGATTGTTGCTAAATTTATCGAAACTAACAAGATTCAGAAGAGCATTAACAACTCAATCATTTATCTTTTAGGTTGTAATTAGTCTGTGTGGCCCTACAGATTTTCAGCTCTGCTTTTAATTGTACTTTCAAGGTGATCTCATTTGTTTACCTCGCCCATGCATACTAAACACCTCCAAATTACTTTTTCATTTGTTTTTCTTGCAAAGTCTTTAATGAGGTGTGCACTTAGAGATATTCCAGAGGCGTAACCGAAATGCCATAAAATCACTGGCAGGGATTATCCACTGCATGTCCTGTGCATAGTAATCATAGATGACTAAATTACAGCACAATACCAAGACAAAAGAAAGACTAATTGACTAAAAGAGATGAAAGTTAAGAGAATAAGGAAATTTAGAAAAAATATACATTTATTTGTGACATTCTATAAGTAACTACCATGTTTGCGTGTTCCGTGAATCAAACCCACCTTTGAGCTGGTGAAATATAAAAACATGTTTTGTTAATTTTCTAATGCTCTGGGGAAAATATCAGTCCTAATAATTGAGTCTCTAAGAATGACGTTTTACTTTGATGACTTACAAATGCATATTTCACTGGGGCATGTTGTCACACTTCTCACTATAGTGAACGGTTCTGTCTTAAAAAAAAAAAAAACACTTTTGAACATTGTCCACTGTTATTACCCAAGAAAAAAGACAAAACACAAAATGATAGGTTTTCACCTGTTGTCACCGCTGTCTCTGCCAATAATATAGTCCTAATGACTTTTCAGAAAGATGTAAAAAGTCGAACGGTAAATCAATGAAAAAGAAAAAAATATAGCATTAAAATCCTTTGCACTACATAAATGTAACATTTAAAATGCATACTGTATGCGGTTGATGAATAAATCATCCATGTGTCATGGTGTGACAGTAAAATTTAGAAAACAAACTGTTAATATTACATTGTTTTATATTATTAATATTTATTTTTATCATATACAATAGCATAAGAGAGATTTATCTTTTTTTTCCAAAATATTTGTCGTCACACTATAGAACAAATTTGCCTATTAGTCTTTCAACTACCCATATAAAGCTGCCCCACTCCAAAACATATATAAAAAAACTTTTGTCTTACGAAAACAATTCAACATTTGGGTTAAAATCTGTCTTTGACTTGTGGAATTTTGACTTCAAAGCTTATAGCTTCTGAGCTGTAGCTATAAAGCTATGTGACAGCCAGCACCGGTCACCCCTATAAATGAATGTATATATCCGAGGACAGATGCTAAAAATGAAGTCCAATGTCCAAAAATGACATTGAAAAACAATAAAGGATTTTTTTAGGATTATGAGGATGGTGAATATTTTAAGCAATAGTGCCAGTCATATTCATATTAACAATCCTCATCAGCAACTATAATAGCTCATGCAAATCATTTCTAGTCTTTTTTTAATGTTGTAATGTCGACCAGTTTTAAACACCGATTCCATTAATTTAAGCTGATCCTCCAATAATAACTAATAGTTAAATATACACACAGTCTTTGTGAGCACAGTAAAATGTAATGTCTTTGTTTTGATTATCCTGTAAGCCTCAGTCTAGATTTAAGGATGAATACACTGCATTACCGTTTCTTCTTTTTATCTTCCTAAATCCTTTCCTTTAATTTCACTGCCAGCCTGCGCTATGGATTACGTAAAGCAGTCACCATGGTGGTAAAGTAAACGAGGAAAAGGATTTTAAAGTTTCATCAGAAAGCTACTTAAGGTCGGAAACAAACAAAATCTCTGAGAATAAAACGTGTTTGTAGGTGCACTGAGGTGTTTAAACTCTAGGGGGCAGCAAGCTGCCAAGAACGTGACAGTACAAGCAAACTTCAGTACACTCAGTAAAAAAAAGACAACATCTCCAGCATACAGCTCAATGACCCGATTCACTCTTAAAATACGTAAAATACACGTTTAATGCAAAAATGATACTTTGTAATTTGTTAGGTGTGAAATGAGCACATACATCTATGGATGATTTCTTAAATACATTGGGAGTGCATATAGCAATTGAAGAACACAAAATGATTAAATTCTGGGATTTCATAAAACCTAAAATGTGTCATTTACCCTCATATAGTTCAAAACCTGTTTTCCTCAGTGGAACACAATAAGATATTTTGGGAAATGATTTTGTGCCCATACAATGGAAGTCAATGGGGGTCAATGTTGTTTGGTTACCAACATTCTTCAAAATATCTTCTTTTGTGTTCTGCAGAAGAAAGTGGTGCAGGTTTGAAATAACATGCGGATGAATAAATGACAAAGTGTTCATTTTTTTGCTGAACATTTCAAGCTCATGGTTAAGTGGATGGTGCACGTTGCTCCACAGATGTCTTGCTTCACAGTTAAGTGTACACTGTTTTAATATGAATTGTCATGTCAATATTTGTGGCATCTGCTTTGTATGTTCTAGAAATATAATTATTGTACATAGTTTGAGGTGGTATGTCTTTTAACCCAAATAACTGTGGTGTTGGCGCATTAATAGTGGTTACCGGTGTCAGCATGAAGAAGAAAACACAAATCTGAGTTTGTGCATATTTTACTCAGTACTTTCCAGAGTTTTCATCTTTACTTACAGAGGCATAGTTTGAAAAAGTTGGATATTTAATGTAAAAGCAACCTCACACATTTTTTCCCGTACACAGCAAAAAAACAACAAAGCAAATGAGAAGTTCTTAGAAAAACGCCTTAATTCTATTCAATGTTATAAAGAGTGAAACAAAGTATGAACACTGGAAACATGTCTTGTAAAAATGTACATTGAAGGTTATGCTTAACCAGAATCGTCATATGTTTCGTTGCAAACACAAAGGCAATAATGGTGATAGTTGTTCTGACTTTCTCATGAACAAATCTGTCCACCTTATAAAAAGCTCTAATAATCATAATAATAATGCGTTGTTTGTGCATCAGAGTGCTAAATTATTTTGTATTAATGTTAAGTATGAGTCAGACGTACTTTCTATTGAGAGGCTAAAATGGAATCACACACATGTAGCAGAAAACAGAGCAATAAAGATTGAAAATTCAATTAAATAAAGAACTTACTGAAATATACACATTATATACATTCCCTGTGTTGGGAGAAAACAAACAAACAAACAAACAAACAAACATCTTTACTTATATAAATGTAAAAGTATGGGACACTTGAAATAGATATTTTCAACATTTTTTCATACAGTATGTATATTTATATATATGTATATATGGGATCCTATAGCAGTATTCCACCAATAATCACTTTAGCAAAGTAATATACAGCAATATTATTAACAAGGGTCGTCAGTGAAATAAATACAGAACATTTCAAACGAAACAATGTCGATGTTCCATTCAAACGTCAAACAAACGATTTCCATTGAACCGTTCACAAAGCGCAAACAAAACTCCATTCACACCATGATAAAAGACGATTTTAATTAGGCTCTTCTTTTCATCCTGAGACGGCCTAAAACCACAACGTCTCACAATGACTTTGTGCTTACGTTTGATACATTTTCTGTTTTGAAATGAAGGCCGGCGGGCAAATATTAACAGTGCAAGAATATACAGACAGCTAATGATGGAAATAGAAAAGAATCTGGTTTCTAATGGTAACGCACCGATTTGTGCTTCATTCATTTCCTTCCATCAACCAGTTTGTTTATGGTGTCCATATATTACATAATTGCTTGTATTTGTTCTTTGCATCTCGCATAACTTTCTTCATTACAGGGTGTACTTGGAAAAACAAACCAAAAAAACACCCACTTTCACGATGAAAAACGCACGCGCACACACGCACACACACACACACACACACACGAAACAATACACAAAACAGGATATTTACATTATACATCTCACGTATTCTTGTCTTAAAGCGTAATTATTGGCAAAGCCAAGGTTTTCCGGCTTGAGATGAACCACATTTCTTGCCGCTCCCTGGTAATATCTGTAAAAAGGTATATAACAGGCACAGTGAGGGGGGTAGAGAAAGCAAATATTCACTGGGAAATTAAAGTTGAATAGACACAGCAACAAACACGACAAACAAATGTCTGTATATTTTGGCACTTGGCGCGAATCAGAGAGGGGGGATTTTTGGAAGGGATCTGGGGGTCATTTTTGGCCTAAATGGACCTGGTGTTACAGTTACAAACTCAACATGGTTGTTTTTTTTTCGTTGTTTTTTTTCTCGTTTTGACGATTAAGATCGTAAAAAAAGGCGACATCCTTCGCAGCAAGTGGCGTGTCGAATTTTGCCCTAAAGAGGTTTCCAAAACACCCCCTGTAAATAGGAGACAGAAAGCCAGAGCAGACTGACGCTCTAACGCCTTCATCTGCTGGCCGGCGACGTTGCCGTGACAATATTGAACAGATAAAGACAGAGGTGCTAAATAAAGTACTCTTTCTTTTCCTCTGCATGTGCGTGGTTCCCTTCCGCATTGATGATGGCCGTGTCTGCGTCAGGGGCGTCCTCTGCTCCTTTGGCCTCATTGGTTAAGTATGTCCCTGTATGTCCACACAGTCCCACATAGGTCACATAGACACAAAGGTACAACAGTGGACATGTTCAAGCAGTTTGCACACTCTACACTATAGGTGAGGGGGGGTGGGAGTGGAGGGAAGCCGTACCTTTGTGTCTGGCCAGATATCGGCCCACGACGATGATGAAGCACAGGGTGATGAAGACCACCACGGCCACCACTCCGCCGATCAGAGCGTGGTCGGGCCCGTGCTGCGCCAGAGCGTTGGGATCTGGAAGAGGGGTCGGAAAGGATGCTTGTTACGAGCCGAAGGAGGAGGGGTGACAGCTTTTCATTTGTGAAAAAATGAGCCAGTTCGCAACAATACACTGAATACAACGCTACGCATTTTAGCTGGAGCCATTCAATACCATTTGAGGATTATTTTTGTTTCGTTAACGTTTCGTTAATATGAAATTCTGACTAGATTTGACATTGAGGTCCTGTACAACTTGTGTAATTACGAACCGTATGAGTTCACGTGAACCCTAGAGATCCATTTCAAGTGGAATTAAAGCCGTTGTTATGACAATACCCTAAAATGTAATTGCCACTAAAAATGTTGTGCGTACCATATACTATTTCTCCTTTTTTTATTGTCCGCTTTTTAGAAAATGAGAAAGTCCACTTGAAATGGAGGTCTTGGGTTTATATTAAAGGGACAGTTCACCCAAAAATGAAAATTCTGTCATGACTTACTCACTCTCTAGTAGTTCCAAACCTGTTTAAATGTCTTTGTTTGGTTGAAAACCTATTTGGACTAAATAGTTCTTGGACCCCATTGACTACCATAGTAAGAAAAATGATAATGGTGGTCAAAAGTGCCCCAGAACGGCTTGGACATTCTTCAAAATATCTTCTTTTGTGTTCAACAGAACAAACAACATTTTAAGGAATTTTTCCTACTATGGGGTCCAAGAACTGTTTGGTTATAAACATTCTTCCAAATATCTTTCTCGGTGTTCATCAGAACAAAGACATTTATACAGATTTGGAATAATCGGAGGGTGAGAATTTTCATTTTTGGGTGAACTGTCCCTTTAACTGTTACACTGTGCGTATACCGAGCAATTTAAAGGGATAGTTCACCCCAAAACGAAAAGGTCTGTCATCATTCATTCACCCTCATGTTATTTAAAACCCGTATGACTTACTTTCTTCTGTGAAACACAAAGTAGATACGACAATTTTCATTTTTGGTGAACTATCCCTATATTCGTACAACCTTAACCAATAATTCTTGACTACATGTATAAACGTAACTTATGAAATATGATTTAAGAAAAAATGGTTTAAATAGCTCAACAGTTGATGGTTTTACTGGTGTTGTTTGTCTCACTGACCCATAATGGCATTCATGATGCATCACTTAAATACATAAAAGTATTTTGCATGGACGCAGCATCACACAAAAGCAACGGTTTCTCAGTTGCTGACTGTACAAATGTGCTATTTGTAGTCAGCCATGATTAAATTATTCAGTAACAGAGGGATTACTGAGATAAAGCGTTTAGAATTCCGCTTGTCGTGCAATTTTGACTTGGGGCGACCCGTCTCCTGTAAAATAAAACGGCTTTTATTAAGCTACTGATATGACCGAACATTTCAGGGGACAATTCTAATTTCTTTTAATGATTGGACAAGTGTGGACCTTTAAAACCATTTTTCACATCTTCTCCATTATAAGCTTTTCCCCACATACACAATGACGTTAGCATGAGGCTTAGCATAATGCACGAGATTTGGGAATGCTGTATTTTCCCCAAACAACTGAGTATTGAGTCAACAATGTGACATGCAATGAAACCGAGGACTGGCACTGGTGTGTATAGCCCATGTCAAATCACACAAACATTCCCTGGATGACGTGCAGCTTTGAGATGTAGCCGGAGCAGCATCGCTTCAAAGTCAACGTTCTATACCGACTATCAATAGACGCTTGGGTGAGGGATTTATCATTACAAATGAATTCTGAACAGCTACTAAATCCCTGTCACATCTCACACAGCACTGCGAAGACCAAAGTGACTCAACCTTTGGTGATATGTTTCAGAACAGCAGGGGTTGTGTCTCCAGGCTTTAACTGTACACACTAGAGTAAATTCACAAGTCGTGGAAACTCTGTTGAAGAAATGCCAAATCGTGTTGTCTGTCATAGTCAGATTTCCATCTTCAGGTTTGGAAATGAGCTTTCTGTGCGAACTACTCCTTACATGTCAATGGAATCATAGATGTCATGTTGGAACACAGCTTGCAGATAGCATAGCATGCATCACGACCGCATTACCACCGTGTGAAGAGTCTCAGCTCTTGTTTGACCTGGAGTTGTTATATTGTCCTTACACAGCACCTTTGGCCCTGCTTTGCACACTATTCCAGTGCTTGTACGAGGGTGTAAACTTTAACTATGTGTCTTTATTGCTCTTGGAACTTGCTCTCATTAGCTCACGGTGATGAATGGCCCTCGCCTGTGCTGCGCTTGGCAAAGTGACCCTGAGAGATGTGCACAACAGGGACTTCTGCAGAGGCGCTTCAAACACATAAATGAACCCATTTTGTTCAATTAACACTGGGCTTTGTTTTGGGGCAAAACAAAAGCTTATGAAAATAAAGGACTGTAGAATTTATTTAAAATTATGCCATGAAATAAAAACCAGCGTTTTTGGCAAGTATTTGCCACCTTTAAAGGGATAGTTCACCAAAAAAATCAAAATTCTGTCCTCATTTATTCACTCTCATTTCTTTCCAAACATGTATTTGACTCTTTTATATGTGAAACACAAAAAAAGATTTTTTTAGAAATGTCTCTGTGTTTTGTGTCCATGCAATGGTTGTTTGGTTACCAACATTCTTCAAAATATCGTCTTTTGTGTTCTACAAAAGGAAGAAAGTCAAACAAATTTGGAATGACATGAGGGATGGACGAATCATTTTTGGGTGAACCGCCCCTTTAACTCGCTATGTACAGTATAACACTTGCATGTGCATATCATAAGTGGCTGTGATTTACAGAATCTTGATAGATATCATCTTAATGAATTGAAGTAAAATGTAATGCTAGAATACATGTTTGTTTTGTCATTTAATACCATGGTATGTATGAAATTACCATGGTATTACCACATACGATCCAAAACACAGATATTACAGCCTTATGATCGCAGGTCCACACAACAAAGGTCACGTACACACTGCCAGTGTTGGGTATAACTAGTTACTAAGTAATGAGTTACTGTAATTTAATTACTTTTCCTTGAAAAAGTAAAGTAAGGGATTACTCTTATTTGTTCTTTAATTAAATTACAGTTACTTCTGATGTAACTGAATTAAATACTGTGTAATGTATACAATAGTGGAATTGACATTAAAATTTAAAATCTAACTTTAAAATGCATGCATTAATGTATCTTTCTCACATTTGTAATACAAGTAAGATAATAATTGTACTTTATGTAGTTTTATATTATTTATTTGAATGAATTAAGAGCCGTTTCACATCTATCCTCGACTCACTTAACTAATCAAGGTTGATGTAGGATATAGAAAGTAATTAGTAATAAGTATTTAAATACTTGTTGGAGAGAGTAATTTGTACAGTAATCTAATAACACTATTGAATATGTAATTAGTAACTAGTAATGAATTACTTTTTCAGAGTAACTTACCCAACACTGCAAAGTTTCGGAAGTGACAACCGCATGTAAATGCGGGAGTGAATTCCCTAAACGATCGTTCCGTGTGTTTACGGAACAGGTAGTCCCTCCCGCATGATTGACACACTGGTAACCATTGCGACGTTCTAACGTCTCGAAGCTGTGAATAATAACATAACCCGTTATCTGTTATTTTTTGGTTAAAGACTCATTTTGTCTGTCAATTTAAACTAAACTACGGCTGACAGACGCGCTGTGTTTTGTTTATGCTCGGAAGGCTGTTTCACAGAGCGCTCTTTTGCAGTGTTGCCATGTTCATTTATTTTTAAGTGCGTTTATGCTTGTTGTTTGGTCTTAGATCATAGAGCTCGGCCCTTTAGGTGTTAAAAACGGTGATTTTGCAGATTTTTGGTCTAATAAAATATAAACAGGTTTACTTTTGGTGTGTCTCTATTTGCAGTTTTTTTCTATGAAGATCTGGCAACCCTCTCACTTAAGCGAATGGCTCGTGAGAGCGGCTAGCTCTGTGTCAAAATGTGCAAAAGGGAAGACTTCTTTCACTGTTATTTTCTTGCACCTCACAAAAAGAGACGAAGACACATCTCTGATGGGCGTTTAAAGACGTCATTAACAACTAGTTGTTGAGTTCGGTTCCATACACATTGCGTCGTGTTTTGGTAAATGTGGTTGTCACTACCTGCAGTTTTCGGGAGTTAATTCAGTAGTAAAATGCGATTGTCACTCCCGTAAATTAGTGAAGTGTGTGTGTACAAAAAAAAGGATTAAGCACTAAAAGGTGAAGTGACAACCGAATTTATTTGGAGAGGCCAAATCTATTATTGCAGCAGAAGTCTTTAACCGACTCGTGAATATGAGTCAAAGAGTTCATATTTATACGGTTCAATTTATTAATAGTTCTTCCACCTACAGCTGAATAATGTTACATGATCTCAACACTTTCTTCCGATCTCATTTCAAATGAGCCTCAGGAACTGTAAACATTTATCATTCATAAGGTTCATTATTTATTCTTCTTTCCTTTAAACAACTCTGCACAGAAATACAGAGTTTTGTATATCTAATTTAGTCTTATTCCGGGGATGGTCAGGTAATTTCTCCTCGGTTATTCAGATTCACACATGGCTCACTTTGATTATTTCCAACACAGACCTTTAAAAGGGTCATATAATACATTTCTTATTACATATTTCCCTCTAGGGTCCACTTATGTGCTTGTGCCCAAAAAAGTCATATTCAGTTTTTTCGTTCTAGTTTTTCATTTTTTCTTCCTTTCTCTGAGTCCTAAAAGTAAATGGCCCGTCTTTTTGCTGCCGTGCCTTTAAGAAATGCCCTCGTGGCGTGTGAAAAGTGCAAACTGATGGCTAAGCTCTGGTGATCATACACCGGATAACGGCTCTCCAATTTATTTTTTAACTGCTCCATCCATTAACAGCAACCTTTTCGCAAACGCTGCTTTACGCAGGGACAGGTTCACAAAAGAATCCACTGCCTTTTAAACCGTAAGACCAGATTGAACAGACAGGGGTCCTTGTGAGAAATAAACGTCAGAGACCTCTTCCCAACACTGAGATCTTTTGGGAGGATACACAGGGTTGCACACAAAGAGAACAACTTACTTTAATAAAAATAAAGCATTTTTCAATTATAGGAAAAGACCAATAAAAATTGGATTCCTCATTATATGACCCCTTTAAAATCAATCACTCTCATGAAATAAACTTGCTCTATTTGACATTGAACAGTATAAAAGTGGGCAATTATTTTATTTCATAACCCACGGTGCTTTGGTTTTCTGTGACCGAGAAAGACTTTCTGAAGTTCTGTTTTTCGACCCCAGTTGCGTTAGGTTTGTGGGCGGGGCTTCATTCTTGTTTTTTAATAACAGTACATTTATGTACAATTCACATCATACGATTTCATGTCACCTCGTAAAGGTGCTTTCCTGTGAGAACCCACCATATTATCAGACATGATTTGTTTTTCTAGTGTAAGTCCTGCGCATTGAGATAAAAATATATATTTTTTGCATCTTCCAAATCACAAGAAGTGCATTCTGCGAAGAATCTGCACATACAGTATAACTGGTCACAGGGTAACATTCATCTATCAGTGGTGAGCAACACATGCATCTTTCTGTCGATGGTGTAAACACAACAGACGACATATACCGTAGGCTACTCCTATAGTTCATGAAGGTTGGACTCTCAATAGAGATTCCATTAGAAGCTATTAGTCTCATTCAATGATGGTAAAGTGACATGAGGCCAAACATGTAGAGCATCTCGCCTGGGTGTTAATGAACCACATGAATTATGTAAGAATGAATGTGTTTAATGGCACACATACCCGATCTGAATGTTTGATTTTCATCTACTGTAATTGTAAATATATCCATTTATATGTCAATTTTTTGCTCCCTCATTTGTGTCAGAGATTGTAAAAGTGTGTATTTTAGAGTTTAAATTGCTGTTAAAGCATTATAGAAAATAGTTTGAACACAAAAGGATCTACTTTAAATTCATTTTTTTGTGGTAATCCACAACCAATGTAGTTGGGCTTTTTTCACTGGGAACATTGCTTGTTGTGTTTTATTTAACAGCTGTAATCTCCCCACACTCATTTTACAGCTCATGCACACTCTGATCCCTGTGGAATATGGTGTGGGTGGCAAATAAAACTGATTAGATTAAAAAAAACAAATTCCGGATGCTAATTATTAAAATGGCTTTCCTCGTGGGAGAGCAGGCTGACGGAAAACTGACCTGAAGCAAATAGTTAGAGCACACTGAGGTGGAACATACAGCACTAAGACCGAAGCGAAATAAAACGACCAAGCCCAGAAATCAATGAGTCACAAAAACAAGACATGAAAACAAAATGAAACATGTTCTCAAATGCCATGCACACACTGATGACATCATAACATGTTTTATAGCTATTGTAATACGTGTAATAGCCATTGCAAGTCTATTCGAGGGTTAATTCAATTTGATCAGGTTTTCTGGAGGTGCTGAGCCAGCCTTAAAACCTTAGTTCTCATTCTTGTATTAAGTTAAAACTTAAACCAAAAGGCAGCAAGTTTATTTTAGTTTACTAAAATTAAACTTTGAAAACGTTCTTGTTCTTTGAAATCAAATCAAATATTGACCTAAAAATTGTTGGAAAAACTTAACTGAAGGAAAAATTGAAATGTTGCCTCAAAAATGAACTGAAATAAATTTAAAGCACTAAAATTATAATAATAGACAAAAACTAAAATAAAAATGTACTAATCTTATATAGCAACATAAATAAACCAATAAATTATAAAATGACATAAAACCATATACCAAAAAATTACATTTAACAAAAAACCCCTAAAAATAAAAGCTAATTAAAAAAATAAATAAAACTAAAGTCAAAACTATAATAACTCTAAAAGGCAAAAGGCAATTTTTTTTTCAAATATAAGATTTCATCAGAATTTTCAATAATTCATTTCTTAGCTTAACTTTGACTAAATTTGATCTAATTATTTCTTGCGGGGTATAAAGTAAAAATGTCAAGTTGGTATAAATATTGTGAGGTCATAATGAAAAGGACGTTAAAAAAGGTTTCAATTGACAAACTGTTTAGTTAAATTTAGTTTGTCAAAATCTTTCATTTAAAAAGTTTGGCAACGTTAGTGAGGTCTCTAAAACCCCCAGTTCCCTATTTACTGTTTAAAAGATGAAATAATTAGTATTTTAAATTAAATAAATAATAGTAAATACTTAAAGTGTCACTGACATGTATTCAAGGTCCATGCTTTCAAAAATGTCTTTTTACTTCATTACACCACTTGACATTTTCAGAGTCATTAAATCACGTCTTTTGTTTCCAAAATTGTGCGAAACCAATAAAGATTTAATTTCCGTGTACTTGGCACATGTCTTATTAATTACACCTTTGAAAGATGACAGCTTTATCTGTCACCGGCCCATTCATTCCTCTCACTAACGGCCAAGCGTTTTCAAGCAGCTCAGGGGTGAATGACAGCACCATGGAGCACCATCACATTTCACAGAGATCAGCAGTGCTCCCATGCAAGGCAATGACTCCCAGCACATGCTATGGAGGAGGTTAACCCGAGCCGCCGCTCCCTGTCTCGCGATGATGATGTCAGCACTGCGGCAAAGAAATATTTACCTGTGGTTGTACCTGGGAAATCTTTAGCTGTTGCCATGGACGCAGACAGAAAAGGGCAGTAAGGAAAAACAAGGGTGAGGACATCACAAGGGGGAGAGAATTAAAAAAAGAAAAACAGTGGCCACACAACTGGAAAACCTGCAGTCTGTGCAAATGAAAGACTGAGACGACATGATGGCTTCATACAAACACATTCTGTGAAACATGTCATCATCCTTCGTTTTTAACTACATTAAAGACATGTTAGTTTCTTTCACAGATTACAAATTGGGACAATGTACTCGTGACCTCGGAGTGATTCTAAAGTGCGTGTTCGTCCACACGGGACAGTTATATCTGCCCTTCGCTTTACTGAATCAGAGCAAAACGTCTGATTAGAAATACCTTTTATCTCTCACCTCTTTGACAAACTGACAGATAGAATTTCAGCTGTTGCTGTTGCTTTTATCCCTGAACACTGGAACCAAAAACCTTTTAGTCCAATTTGTATGACAAACAAAAAATGGCTGATGTGAAAAGGTGGAGGTGATGTGAAGGGGCAGTGACAGAGAGAGAATACTGACCCATTTCTGTGAGTCCGTTTCTCTTTGTGTAAATCAGACAAAACTGTCAAAAACTTACACAAATCAAAACACAGTTATCACAGAAGAGATTTGATTGCAAAGAGTATTATTTTGAATTTTGCATTATGATATTTCTTAATATCAAATGTTACGCCTCACATCCAAACTATGAAAAAAACTTTATTCATATTCTTCTTTTGCTTTTTTTCTCATTGGTGACGTCTTCTCATTCCCTAATGTTTAATGCTTAACTTTAACAGCAGCCACACAAATGTTTGCTAGGTTCCCTGAGTCTGGACTTCAAAAGCACTGTTTTGATCAGTCTCAGCGCGGTGCGGCTCTCATGCGCCATTTTTTTTTGACATGTCTGCTAAACTGATTACAGATACATCATTAGCCCCTTAAAAAGACCCAAGGAGAGGAAGAAAAGTTAAAAGAAGCGTAAATACAACTCAGCAGTTCAGCGATGTCTGGCAAGAATTTAATTTAGGGTCAAACCGAGGGACTAGCGGAGCTTTTCATCTCTCACGAAAAGTCGGGCGCACGCTTGTGCAATTTTATGGATGTTTGTGTGGTATTTCAAGCAAGTTTTTTTTCCAGTGTTTTAATTGAGAGGGGGTTGGTAGCGAATATGTGCTGATTATTGGAAGCGTGTGATAAATATTTTACAGTTTTGAGCAAGTATTGGTTTGGATTAAACCCGTGAGACGTGCTAACCGCTGATGCTCATATAAAAGTCAGAGGAGGAACTCTGGGTTCAGGTCAGCCAGAGGGAGTCTCCTATGCATAGACCCACTGATGACTACAATTATACTCATTACACCTGCAGAAGGTCTCGCATCTGCTCTACACAACTTACAGAAGAGTGTGTCAACAAATACATAGATTTATGCAGCAAAACCAATCAGTTATGGAGAGAGGTGTAGCTAGTGGTAATGAAATGATTGTAGGGGTCCACAGGTTCACGCTGCCCTACAACAATTTCTAAATGTAGTTTACACTACACTGTTTTCAAGTAATAACAAAACGCTTTAAATGCATTTTGTCAGTTTATATACATTACGTGTTTAAAGTCCCCGTGAACCAGAAGTTGCGATTGTTTTTACTTCCGCATTTTGACGCATTTCCGAGTGAAATGGAATTTTGAATGAGACAAATAGTGGCTTTCGTCTTTCTCTGCGGTTTGATTGGATGTCTAAAAACAGCCATTGCATTTTGAAATGGAACTGGCAGCAGACTGACAGCTGAAGGGGAGGAGTTAACGGATGCTCCGCCCAAGTTGTCTAACATACATCATCTAAAATGGATTGTCATTACAGGACGGAAGTGCATTTTCAGATTTTAACTAAAGATTATGAGGGCACGCGATTTAAAAAAAGAGAATGACCCACATTGATAAACTATTTACAATAAATGCTGCAATATTTCATGAAAAAATAGGCATTGTAATTTTTTATTTCACTGGGACTTTAAGGACCAAAAACATGAATCTGTAAAAACATGTATTACGCATGAATGGTTTCTATGTTAGATTATGCTTATATAAGCGTAAAAAAATGATTGGTTGTTACGAGTACAACGTGTAGACCCAGATAGACAACTGATGTGGAATCAGCGTTGCATTGCAAAAACAAAGTCAACAAATCAGAGATGTAAAGTTTGGGGTGGGACTATCGAGATTGTTTGGGCAAGCTGTTTAAAAAAAGACATTCTTTAACATTAAAGAAAAAATAAAACTTTTGCCGCAAAGATTGAACTTTAATTTAAATCATGTTAAGAAGTTAATGTTACTGAAATTATATTTATAGATGGTTTAAGCAGCAAGAACATAAACAAACGTTATGTGGCCCAAGCCGCCCAAACTTAACATTCAGTAAACTTCCACAAAGAATCAATAACTGTTGAGTAGTTCTAATTTAATTGAATATAATTAATATAAAATAAAATATTAATATAAATTCAATATAACATAAATTGTTATATTATAACCAAACACAGACCTGAAGTTAACTTCGGGCCGGCCGCGTGTGAAACCGTCTATAATTACAATTTGTTTTTGTTTCATATACAGATTAAACCAATTTTAGCTTCTAACTATATTATTAATTATTGTTATTAATGTGACAGTTAAGTGGAATCTGAACCAGAACCGGCATTGTGAAACTCACTTCAGTTTCCAATTAATAAAGAGATAAACTAATATTAATAAAGATAAACGGCAAAAAAAAAATTGTGATGAATTACTGATAATAACATAAGCCATTTCTTCTTTCCCCATTAATTTATCATCTTTTCTAAAGACGAAATATTCCAATTTCTTTCAGTCCCCAGAAAAAAATGTGAACGTACCAGCAGACACATTAATAAATGGAAATTAAAACGGTAAATGGTGATAAGTAGAGGCTGTGTGATTTCAACTGACATTTATTGCCACTTGGCAGTCGTACCATTAGCAAATTAGGTTCACCCGAGAGCCGAAGGAGGAAGGGCTTAATAAATATCACTCGGGTGAAGTCAGACATCTAGATGAATTAGGACCAGAGTTAATGAGTCATGAGCTTCACTCTCTCTCTCTCTCTCTCTCTCTCCACCTGTCTTTTACGCACATAATTATTCCTTTAACTGGTGAGTTATAAGTTATCCCCTGCTGGTAAATACTGCAACTGCACCATCATTAAGTCAAAAAAATTCTTCATTAGCCGTATAAAATCAGCAAAAATTTCACTATATTAAAGCTGCCATGCGCAAAAAACAACAATTTTCAACTTACCTTAGCCCAATTTGAGCTGTCGGATATGTTTTCATGGAAAACGTTAGTTTGACTCTGTTTACTTCAAAATGAACTTTGCAAAAAGTTTGCGAAGTTTAGAGAAGGGTTGGGGCACTGTTTGTATGTAGCACCATCACCCAATGCGCATTGTCATGATGGGTCTCACTCTAAACAGCTTTTTTAAAATAAAGAAGTTATTTATGTACAATTATTTAAAGGTGACAAATTTGGGCATCACTGGTGGTACCAAACAAAACAGCAATCTGTTTAATTGTCTTACTGTAAGTTTACACGACAACAGTGGAGTAGAAAACGGAAATGTTTATCGTTTGCGTTAAAAAAAGTTTTTAAAACATACACATGACAACATTGTCAAACATTTTATGTACACATACCAACGTTGTCAAAACATTCTGCGTTCACACGGATTTGTGAAAACGAGTAAAAACGCTGCATTACACATGCCAGTATATGATGTCACTTTGTAAAGAAACTACGTGTCTGTGCACATACGCATATTTAACCAAAAAGTGCTTTTTAATACCGTTTGTCTGCATATATGTGTGTTTAGAGTCTGGTTGATGTAAATAATGTCTCCACTGGTCGTAGTGATGCAGTAAATCTACACTTTGCTGGAGAAACATTAATACTAAGTTGAGAAACACAAAGGGCCCTATCTGCGCATGGCGCAGGTGCACTCAGGGCGTGTCCAAATCTACTTTTGCTAATTTAACGACGGGAAAACGGTCGGCGCACCCAGGCGCATGGTCTAAACGGGATGTCCCGATTCTCTTAATGAGTAACGTGTGTTTTGTGGGCCAAACATGCAGTAAACCAATCAGAGTCTCATCTCTCATTCCCTTTAAGAACCAGTTGCGCTCGCGCCATGGCAGATTCGCTACTTACATGGCGGAATTTGCAAGAGCAAAGACTGGAGGCTTCTCTAGAGAGGAAACGCATCTGCTCGTGCGTGAGGTTAAAGCGCGCGAGCAGATCATCTACATGACAAGCCGGATTTTCTTTTTTCTTTATGTACACAATAATAATCTTTTACATTGTAATCCATTTATTTTTTATATTTGGCATGTTTGTGTGCTGCTGCGCTTCCCTCTGTGTAATAAATAAAGTGCAAACGCGTTGTATGCCCAGAGGCGCATTTTCTAATGCGCTCTTTTTTTAAACAAAAAAAATTGCGCCATTGACTTTAGACTAGGTTTGAGTTGGTCTATGGCGCAGTCTATTTTCGGTTCCTCAAAATAGCAACGCGCCAACAATGCGCATGAGCACACCTCTTTTTTAGACCAACACGCCCATGGGCGCACACAAATGAGCGCAAATGCATTTTCTACTTAACGTGGCCGCAGGATGGGAAAATGTGAACTGCGTTGGGTGGAAACTTGCAAAAACACTTGCGCTGCGCCAGGTGTACAATAGGGCCCAAACAGTCCTGGAGGCTGCCATTATTGTTGTGAGAATACTCGCACATGCCTACTGACTAAACATGTAATACACATGCGTGTGACGTCAGCGTTTTCACAGTTTACACTGAGACATCAATGCCGTCATTGAAAAAAATTGCACTTTGAAACCAGTTTTCATGTGAACAAACAGCCAAAACGCATAAAACGTTTTCAATTGTTAGTTGAAAACGTCGTATAAATGCCCCCGAAGCATCAGCCATAACACTGGCTCAATCAATGGAGTGAGTTAGGGGCGGGACTTTCTGTTGATCTGTCTAATAGCAGAAAGAGGAAGTGTTTGCACCTTATAAAGTGCAGTTCTGTTTGGTGCTGCTTGTGGAAAAGAGATTCATCTTTTTGGAGAAACGAATTACCGATCGCACCTTTAAAAGTTTGTTTGTCAATAAAGTTCCTGTTATGACAAATCCCATGTAATTCTCTTTAGCACAAATAATTTGTACCTTCCGAATGATTTCTCTCAGAGAATCCTGTTAGGTCTATTAAAAGCTACGGTACAAATCCGTCTCTGTCCCTAGTGCTCTGTATTTTCCTTCTAATTTTAGCTTGACAAATGTCATCCGCATTAGCAGCGGGCCCTTAATTGTGTGTTGCTCTCTTGCTAGACTTCCTTGTTTCGGAGAACCAACTTATCATTTCTGGCTCCATCTCACTTTGGTGGCAAATACTGCAGCCAGCAGCACTTTCTTCCGCATGTTGCAAACTAGGGCAGGAGAAGTTTACGTACCCGTGTGTGTTTCGACACTGATTATGATGGATAATAACGTAAACTTTGACCAAATAAAATAAAGAATGAGAACGTATGAGAATACAAGAGAAAGTTATGGATCTATTATTATCGTCCAGAGGTTAACGCTGAAACTGACTACTTACCGTACACATACAGGGTAAATTCATCGCTGTTAGTCCCCAGGTGGTTACTGGCCTCACAGCGATATGTGCCGTTGTCTGTTTTATTTAGCGTTGTGATGATGAGATCTCGGCCCTCTACGATCATTCGCTCAACATCGGGAAGCTCTCCGCCATCTTTTGTCCAAAACACCGGCTCGGGCCTGAAAATGAAATTTGGGTTATCCAAGTCTATTAAAGTGCCGACCCCTTCAAATACTTCTAGCGACCTCGCTTTTTATTCAGTAAGATCTTTGCAGTTGGTTGAGTAAATGATGACAGACTTTATTTTTGGGGTGAACTGTCTCTTTAAATTAGCACTTCTATTTGTTTGGGCCATAGAGTAGGTTATGTTCAGCAACCCGGCGGCAGACGACATAAGTCTCTCAAATTATTATCTTTTCTGCTGAGAGAACTTTTTACAGTTTCGTCCTCTAGCGCAGAAAGGTCACGTAAAACGACTTACAACCGCCTCTAAACGATTATATGACTCACTAAATCTCTCCCAAATATCAAGATCTGATTTAGTATTATTGCCTTTTTGTTCTCGGTATGCAGATAAGGTCCCCCTTGAGACGTGACGATTCTGCAAGTTCAACATCATAAGACAAAAAAAAAGAAAACATTCAAACAACATTCAAGTAGGTAATGAAATGAAAGGCGGACTCACAGCGGGTTGCCCTTGGACACACACTCCAGTTTAAAGTACTGTCCTTCCTGTGGTACTATTACTGAGTGCACAATCTCTACCTGAGGAGCATCTGGAGACATAAAAAGGGAAAGAAAATCAGGAAAACAATGATTTTATTGTACAGTTTACATATATGGTACATACATACTGTATGTACGATATTGTTGAATACTAATTCCCTACACTTCGTCCTAACCACGGAGGGCATTATAAAGCCACAAGGGATACATTCTCTCTCTTCCAGGATATTCTCACTGACAGCCATTTGACAGCAACCATAAATCATTTGTTTTCAATGAGGGTAGGCGATCTGAAGCGACGCGAGCAACTAAGTGTGGCGACTACAAATAGCAACGCAGGCGACAGCGTTTACATCATTTCAACAAGATGCTGCAGTCAATGAGAAATGTTACCAGCATCCAACAGTGCACAGAATTAGTCAAATTCAGTCATTTAATCATTGTTAGTTTGAATACCGCAAGCAATGCATGATGAGAGATATATTCGGACACTTTGTTTCTATTTCAGTTTCAAATCAATCCCATTGCTCCAAAATTCTGCCCCACAGGGCTGTGTATTACATGTATACATTAAGTATAACATTCATGTACCTGTAACATTAAATAGGCTTATATCCTGAGCAGGTGTGAGTTTGATGCTCTGCCCAAATGTCTTAAATTATGACAAATGTTATGGACATGAACATTTTTGAGCAATGAAACAAAGGAATCATTGAAGAAGTGTTTAATGTTTCAAAGCCGAAAACTAATTCATTTAGAAATGAAACGAGCTCTGACACATTTTCGCTCCTTCAAAAACTATTTAACCATCTGTCATAATACTCTAGATTTTTAAAAATGTAAAATAAAAATAAAGTCATTTAATAGGGGTGACCCCGAACAGTCGAAGATTCGATTCCTGATTCGGCTACCAATCTCACAGTCGAATCTTCACAGAGGCGTTATGCAATGGGGATCATGCCATTTTGGTTATATGGGCAGTGGCGTAACAGACGGGCAAGCACTGCGCTGCTAAAAATATCATTTATGATGTAAAGAAATGAGACATTTTTAGGGTTGGGTACCGAAACCCCTGGCGCATATTAGCGCGAGGTCTGGCTATGACTCAGCGCAGGATCACGTCTCTCCGTGTCTTCTGTGCTGTGAGACCGGTAAAGAGAAGCAGCACGTTCCGCACGCACCCGCAGATGACTCGCAAATGAATGTGTACACCGTTTCCAAACATTTGTCACTTACTGAATGTTTGGGCATTTAAATATGAATTAACACTTTGTCTGTAAATGCACGTAGTTCGTAAGTTAGACTGAACTTTGCGCTGCGTGATATGTTAAAAATAATAAAGTAATATAACCAAAATCAGCGCATGTGTCGCAGACTTTTGGAACTTGTCATTTTCTGCACTGAAAGCAAGCGTGCACGTCAGTGTGACGGAGAAAGTGTGCGCAGGAAAAAAGGTGAAAGGGACTTTTGACTGTTTAAACGGTAAGATGCTTTAATGCATTCCTCCTTTACATGCGGTAAATTTATTGGTAGTTCATTGGTAATGAACGTGCGTATTCACGTTTGTAAAAATAATTCATTATTATCAAGTAGTTTAAAAAATGGTTTTGAGGCGAGATCTTGTCTAGTATTGTATGGCATTGGTGGCACAGCATTGTTACGTGATGTTTAAGGAAAATGTCCATTAATTTGACTATTTGTGTTTTGAATATATGTTCCCCTGCATTTCAGACGTTTTACCTAAACACATTTATTTTGCACATTGCGACTTGAATCTGGCTTATTTCGTTTTTATTTTTATTTATTATAAAGGTATATTCTGTTCTAAACAAATTCTGTAAATGAATGTTTGACTGTTTTTTGGTGCATCAATGTTGCGCTGTTCCCTTAACCACCTGGTGTCGTACCCACATGCACTTGCGCACACACGTGCGTGCGATTCGACTATCAGTCGACTATAGGCAAGACGTGACCATTCTGATTCGACTATGTAAATCCTTAGTCGAGGACACGCCTAACATTTAAGTATACTATGGGTATAACGATACGCTTAGCTCACGATTCAATACAATACATGATACTGTGTTTATGATTATAACGACGGTATCACAATATTTGTAAAAATATGAAATGTCTCAAATGACAGATTTTCACTCAAAACATTAACAATTTGTTAAAAACATTTGTTATTTTGTTAAAGAATTGACAACATTCAGGGTTAAATGCAACCATTTTTATGTGAACTAATAAAAACTGAATAGATCTGTCACTGAGTAATACATTTAAAAAATATATTAGGATTATATACAAAAGTCAGTTTTTTCCGATGAAGAGCCCGTGTGCTCGAAACGTTACACGCCATGCTATAGTCATTTAATCAATACATTTTTCTACTTTTTTGGAGCTTTGGTGTGCCCACTTTTGTATATAATCCTTCATTCGTTTTTTGGTCGAGCACCCATTTGTGGTTGATGTGCGTTTTTATTTAAAAATATATTACCATAACTACGATACATATCTTAATTTTTTATATTGCGATATACGATACTTCAAAATATTGTTACACCACTAAAGTACACTGAATTATACTAAAAAATATAAATTAGGGTGATAACGTCTAAAAAAAAGAAAAAAAAGGAATTTATATGCTGGCACATTTATATTTTTGTCTAAAAAAGTAATCTCAGACATTTGCGCATAAACCTTGAGATTAAAACATTTAAGATCATTAGACTTTAGACAAACTTTTGAATGGTACTGTATGTACTGTACCTTATGACACCACAACTTCTAGTTTCGAGTCTATCTGGGTGTTCAAGCTTTCAAGGGTGTTCAAGGGTAATGTAATTCACACCGGCAGTGAAACAGCTTCAACATGATGACTTACAGTGAACCTCCAGCACCTCAGTGACCTGGTAAGGCATGGAGCCCAGAGCGATGTGGTCCACCACACAGGTGTAGGCGGCTCCGTCATCCTTCCTGTCCACCTTCAGATGTACAGAACTTCTCACCGTGAACGACCTGCCGGTCGCGTTGACCTCCTTCTGACCTGCCCCAGAAGAGTCACAGGAAACCCATGAAACGAGCATATCACACATAAAAATAAATACACATGCAGGCATTATATTGCCATTGACATAAAATTTAAACGTCCCATGTTTATTATGGGTAATGCATACTAAAATGCATGATTCACAACTACGCTTACAGTAAGATGATTTTCTTTATATTTCATTCGCAAACTAAAATAAAATTCAGAAATTGAACTATACATGTAATTTCAAAGCGTTCTCAACTCCAATTGGTGCACAACCCTGATTTAGGAAAAGGTCATGCGTAATCCATCCATAGAAAATACCCTAATACCTCAAAACATTTTGTCATATGTTGTGAAATTTATTGGGAAGCTTTTGAAAACGTCAAGAACAAAACATTATTCGGAGCTTGTGAAGTATTATGAGAATCCTTATAATGTCTGTCTGAGGACAGCAACACAGTGACGGAGAAGCAGAAACAATCTCATGTAAAGCCACGTCTGTGTGTTGTGAAAGCCCCGTATCAATACGACAATAAACACCCAAGTGAGAATGACACTCTGAAGGATTTCTTCCACAAAGCACCACACTAAACGTATTCATGCATGACCTGACCAGATAAAGTGTGGCGTTATCCGTCTGCTCTATGATCCACACACACACATATACAGGTTTAGATTGAGAATATCTTTTCTGTCCTTGACTTCTGTTATCAAAACCAAATCAACAGCCATGTTTTCTATTCAAAACAATGATTTTACATCATTTAATGTTTTCCATCTAGCAGGTGTTCTCTGATTGGTTAGTTTATAATGTAACTCCATTGATTGGCTACCAAACCTGCAGTGTTATGCATTCAAATAAATGAGTTTTTTTATAAGAGTATAGACTATTTTTTGGAATGACATAAGTGGTTGACAACAAAACCAAAATGCGAAAATAATTTGAGCAAGTACAAAAAAATCTGCACTACCTTACCTTTTTACCTTGACTCACAACAGTAAGCTTTTAATAATGATTTATAAGTTGAACGTCCAGTAGACCTCCACAAAGAATCAATAACTGTTGAGTAGTTTTAATGTAATTTAATAGAACTAATATACAAAAAAATTAATATAGCCTAAATAAATATTAATCTAAATTAAAAAGAAAGTAAATTGTTATATTTTATTACACGGCTCGTTGGAATGCTTGATTCTGATTGGCCACTCGCGACATTTGCAGGTTCGTTATTCCCAGATAACAACCTCTCAAAACTAATAACACACGGTAACCCGGATGCAGCAAATCATTTTGACAAATTAAATATAAATATGTCTTTTAATAACATAATATGACAATATTTTTACAAATGATTAAACCAATTTGCCTGTTCGTGACATTTGAACGTCGTTTCTTACCTTAAAACCGAAAGTAAACAGCTTTTCGTCGTGTAAGGTCTGCATTTGGTAAAAATGAGCTAATAATATATTTCGCCAGCTGTAATCGCGAAATAAGCCCCTTCAGTGTGATACAAGAGCCTCCGCTTCGCGCCAGGTCCTGATCACACTGTCGGCGCTTATTCCTGCGATAACAACCGGCTGCCTGTGCATTATCCCTTACATAACCACACACCCACCGGAAGTTAACTTCAGGCCTGGCACGTGCATCTGATGAAACCATCTATAGTACCCTATTGTACATCTTTGATATTAGAGTTTTATGTCCAATACACCACACGTTCTGGTACACTCTTGTTAGAGCATGTAATAAATAACACGCTCCTATTAAAAATATGTAAGATTTATGAGTTTCTGCATGAATCCGGGCCCCTGCTGGCACTCAATATGAGGAACGCCGGTATGTAATTTCATATACAACATCTGGTGATTAATTAAAAAAAAGGTGTGAATGCTAATTGCTGTGAAATATGGTGCAGCGTGATATCTGCTCAGAAAGCACGTCATTATAAGTGCTCAGACAGCTGAAAGCACAGCTCTCTCTCACTCTCAGCGTGGCCTGATCCTTTCCAGAAATATAGACACTAGTGTCAGTCAAACACTCTCTTTGCATAGCCTGCAGCGCTGATGCGCTCTTTTGCATGCACACTATCATCCGATGCTTCCGGAAGATTGATCACCTCTTTTGAAGATGAGCTGAACTGTAAAGGAATGTTGCAAAATGCCCGTTTTTAAGGTAGAGGCACCAGAACAACCTGTTTGAAGGAAAGCTTCTCTTATTTTATTACGGTAACACTGTATACAGCACAACAAGGCATTTGATATCAATAATACACACATTTATGCATTTGGCAAGCATCCAAAACATTATCCAAAGCCATTCTTATTTTTTTAAACCAGTATGTGTTTTTCCTGGAATTCAAGCCCATGGTTTTGATGTTGTTCTATATAAATTGAGGACAGGGCACAAAACTACAAAATTTTGTTAATAGCACAGCACACAGGGGTCTCATGTGATGCAATAGACCAGTGGGTCCCAAACCTGTTCCTGGGGACCCACTGCTCTCCACATTTTGCATATCTCCCTTAACTGGCACGCTTACTTTAGTTCATGGATCTCCCCCTTAATGAGCTGATCATTTGAGTCAGGTGTGTTAGATAAGGGAGACATGCAGAGCAGTGGATACCCAGAAACAGGCTCCGAAACCACTGCAATAGATAAAGAATTCAGTCTGCATGTGTATCAGCGATATTATACTTTTGTTTCCATATATTCCATATTAATAATTTGCATTAGCTTTTATTTTTATATTTTTTGTTTTCATAATAATCTTTAACAATTTTGTGATTTTTTTTAAATAAAAAATGTTGTATTCATATTATTCTTTGACTTTTTTATATATTTTAAGTTTGCGTATTATTTTCAGTTTAATTTTAAACAATTTAGTGATTTTCTTTAATAAAAATAGTTGTATATATTTTTTAAATTAGATTTATTTTATATTTTTAGTGTTCATATTTATTTTTAACAAATGTGTGATTTTTTAATTCGATTTATTTTTAAAATTTTTAGTTTTCATATTTATGTTTAACAAATTTGTGATTTTTTTAATTCAATTTATTTTATATTTTGAGTTTTCATATTATTTTGAGTTAATTTTTTTCTTTAATAAAAATAGTTTGATTCATATTTTCAATTATAGCTTTTATTTTTATAATGTTAGCTTTCAAATCAAACAAATTTGTGCTTTTTTTATAAAAAAGTCTATAAAAGTGTCATTTTAGATAATTATTTTATTTATGTTCAATTAATAATAACAACTGATTTTAGTGTCTCGATTTATTTCAATTTATTGCTGGTGCAACATTTCTCATTTGAACAATATTTACGCTGATTTTGTATTTGACTTCAATTAACAGAAATGTTAAATAGTTTTAGTTTTATTAAACTATAATAATTTTGACGTGTACACAAACCAACTACAAAAATGGCAAACAGAATACAAACGTGACATAAGTGAAAAGTCTAGTTAATTGCTATTTATTGCTTTCGTCTTACAACAGTAATGTTAAGTCTTTATTTGAACTACCAAGAGGCTTTACTTCACAAATGTGCATATGTGGGATTAATTCATCAGCATATCATGTAATACATTTAAATAAGATGTTTAAACATTTGACAGCATGAGTTGTTTATCTCACTTGCTCAGCTGGGATGTGAATGAGTTCAAACGGCTGTTTCTCACCTCCAGAACACACCTCTGTGCTGGTTTCTAGGTAAAATATCTGCCAATGAAAATCCCCTGCGTTTCCCCTGCCATTTAAGGAGATATTGAAATTATATTTTGCTAGATGATTACGTTTTCTGCAGGATATGGGAGTCGGGCTTATTCTTCAAATCATATTCCTCAGACAAGATCAAAGTTTGGCACAAAACCAAAGCCATAGAAACCAAATGCAGCAAAACTGCACAATAAGCAAATTAAAGATCTTCCCTGAGGAAATTAGTGTAGTCTACTTAGCATAGATTTAGACTTTGTAAACTGCATCTTAAAAAGCACTGGTGGTTAATAAACTCTTCTGAGATCTTAGATTTGTGCCTGTGTGAGTTTCACGGGCATGCATAGTCTGCCCTCAAAGTTCTGTCGGCTGTCCATCAATGTGACCCGATCTGCAAGGATTCGTGTCTCTCTGACCCTCCTAAAGTGAGCGGTATCTCTTACATATTCTGTTTGGGCCCACGCTGGACCCCAGAAGCAAAGCCGATGCTCCTCATGAGAACAGATCACAGACTGAGATTCTTTTGAATGGGGGTGAGTGACAGGCGGCCAGGCAGCGATGCTACGTTCACGCGCGCCACCGGCCTTTAAGTATGTGTTGCGTGAACACACGTCTCTCCATCAAACGCTACCGGCAAATCATCAGACGTATGAGACCTCTGCCTGACACTTCCTCAGACCTCAGCCTTCAGAGACAGCTGAATCACATTTCAATATCTCCGTGGTAACATATTGGTTTAAGTTTGGATAAAGTGCGAAGTGTAATTCTACGTCCCTTTGGCGGTGGTATAAAGAAGCACATTAAGCACATGTACCATTTTCATACTGATAAAAAAGTGTGCTGCTGTTCATCATGCACGATCAGCCCAGGGCTATCCGGGGGGATTTGTTTACCTTGCACCTCCTTGTCGTTTCTGAACCATCGGATGTTAGCTGCAGGCTTGCTGCCAGATGTGGTGCATGTCAGCGTGACATCCTCTGCCTCAGCGGCTGGTCTCGATAGGCCTGTGATTTCTGGTTTGGCTGGGACACCTGAGATGTGACCCAGAGAAGCAGGATTATGATGGATTATGATGAAATATGATGGTGAGGTGGATTCGCCACATGTAGCTAGGTAATATTTGGCGTACAGACATTTACAAACTGAGCTATACGTTTGGGAGTGCATCAGTTTTGTGAGGGACCAGTTAAAGCGATTCTCTATCTTAACATGTTTTGGACCTGTAATATTCATTAACATACCATTTTGCGTTAAAGGAACAGTTCACCCAAAAATGAAAATTCTTCACCATTTAAATCATATACTCACCCTCATGTCATTCCAAACCTTTTTGACTTTCTTTTTTCGGCATAACACAAAAGATATTCTGAAGAATGCTGGTAACCAGACAACATTTCCCTCCATTGACTTCTAACGTATGGACACAAAACCACTGGGACAATCCTCAAAATATCTTATTTCGTGTTCCACAAAAAAAGAAAAGAGTCGAATACAGATTTTGACTGACATGAGGGTGAATAAATGATGACAGAAGTGTTTATTTTTGGGTGAACGGTCACTTTAAGCAACTCCATGTCTATATCATATTAAGTATACATGCACCTTCCTATGTTTAGGTCTTATACTGTGTGTCAAGAAATAAATTTCACTTCTTCATTCTTAGGACAAGAAACGAAAGAGCTTTCTGAAGGTGCAGTGGGCTGATCCTACACCAAATCACATGGTCACCGTGACCCATCCACTCTCCATTAGCCGATGTTAAATTCCCTCATTCACATCAGTCCCTGCGCTGCTGAAGTGCCTTAAGAGAACAAAAATCTGTGAAGGATCACACTGACCTCACATCAGTGTAGAGCGGGTTGACCTTATGCAGATTGATGGAGATGACACAGATTGATGTATGGCAGGTCTTACCTAACACTGTGAGGAAGGCCTTGGAAGTCTTGACAGGCATGGTGAAGAGCGAGCAGGTGTACTGTCCTTCATCTGATAGCGTGATGTCGCTGATGCTGATGGTCAGCTCCTTCCAAGAGGCTCGAACCAGTTCAATCCGGTTGTCCCGTAACGCTGGGATAGAAAGACAACATATGAAAAGTGATCAATCACATGACTGGAAAAGACTGAAGAGGATTGAAATGGCAAAATTAAAATAGTATACTGAATTTACAATAAAAATTGAACTATTTTTAAAATTGACTAATTCCCCAAAATAAAAGTAGTTTGTTGCACATTTTGTGTATATAAAAATGTGGACCTCTTTTTACAGCAGGATGGGAAGACACGAGACATGCGTTCAGCAAAATTAATCAACGAATCGACAAAATTAAGAAAGAAAGAAAGAAAGAATTTAAAATAAATTAATATTTATAATAATCTATTTTGTGTTGAAATTTATTACAAAAATAAATGAAACTGAATCAAAACTGCAACCAATGCAAACTCCATAAAAACCACTCACAAAATTTAGTTTGACCCCCTGATGATGACGATAGTCATTCCATCCATTATATTCGCAATTTCCTAGAAGAGCATTCTTCAGCCGAAAAAGAATGTTGAACAGAAAGGTCACCTCAAACTCATCACCTAACTCCAAATGAAACCCACAATCAGCTCGTAGTCGGAAAGACCACGCACACCTTCTGAGCATTACAGCCATACAGACATTTCAGCTTCCCGGCAGGCCTTCGGATGTTAACAAACTCTCCGTAGGGACATTGTACTATAAAATTGTATTGGGTGTCCCGACGCGGTTTTGTTTAAACAAAAGCATGCTGACATTCACGCTTCGGTCTCCGTGAATCCAGTAACGTCTGGGAATTCTGCTCGGAAATGTTCGCTGTCCTTTTGGGGCCGTTGTTACACGCAAACAATGACATATCAAATTGGGAAAATGGATTTACTTACACGTCAGCCGAGACAATCGCAACATCTTCCAAGAATTAACATTAAAAACAATGCGTCTCTGAACAACAAGATCTGAGGCTACAAGACGGTGTCATTCTACAGGATGAGTCAACGCTGCTTAGATATTCTTTCTGAACGTGTGCTAAGTTATGAATAGGGGATGAATCGAGGCTTTGTTGTGGATATGGCAAACACGGAGGGGTGGGGTTTGGCACAGAAACTGGGTAAAACCAGGAAAAGTGATCAGGTGTGGACTCGCTCCACGCATGGGCCTGCTGATAGGACCTGAGGAAATCAAGAGACGAGAGCCATCAAAGCTGAGGGGAAGACGACACGTTTCCACCAGCCCGTATCTTTCTCAGACACATAGGGAAGAATGCAAGAAAAAAGTGCGTTCCCTTGTGCAGAAAAGGCAAACACATAAACACTCACAAAAGGAACATCACAAAGGTGAGGATAAGCTGCCGGTCGCTGTTTGTACCACAGCTGATGGTACAGTGCCGAGACTCGAAAACGCTTGGCAGTTTCAATTCAAGTCATACAATGATAACGTATAGTGATGTGGGAGCTGAAAGGAACGCAGAGAAGAAAAGAAAGGCATCGGGTGGAAAAAAGATTCACCCACACAGAGTCTGAAATAGATTTACCACAGTGGTTGAATTTGTTTCAGCGCTGGGTTCAAATAAAGCATTTGTGGAGAAAACTCAATACAACAGTCTCGAGATGTGTTATTTCCTTTACTTTACACCAGGACTTTACGCAACATCTTATTCTGATACAATGGTGTCAAGCTTACAACACTATCCCAAATCCATTGACAGAAACAAGTGCACAAAGGTTTGAATAACCCCACAGACAACCGTTATCAATTCAACGCAGGCCAACAGGGGCTGGCAAAAACTCCTCACCCACACTTCCAAAAAAAGAATCGAAACCTGCCAGATGCCCAGAGTTAGCTTCAATCTGTCACATCCTTGGTGAAATGCCAGCGCCTGACAAAGCTCTTTTTCCACCGCTTAAAGAAGTCAACATGATGAAATGGTTGGTTTCCAAGATCCCTCCAACTTCGACAACACGGTTTATTCCACTTTCTCCACTCTTGAGGGAAAGAAAAGAGATGTACGTTATCTCTGCATGGACAACTCTGCAAGTCTGGTCTGTCTGACATCCCAGCATCCCCTTGGGCTGCAGCGATCTGACAACTGCCTGACGATGCAGGTCGCCGGTTAGCACGTTTAGTCGACGCTCCTCTGCAATGGCATTCATATTGATTTTCTACAAAGGCTCTTTATGACTCACAAATAAAAACTTGGCAACCAAGTCAAAGACGGCGGCGATGGCAGGATAACGGAGCAGATTGCGTCTGTAATTTTCAAGGTCGTGAGTGCCTGCAAACGTAGGCGTGGTCGGAAAATATTGTTTGTGCACTTCCAATATATTTGGTGTTGTTGTTCTTGGAAGGAAGACGGTCGGCGACAAAATGCATTCACACCTTACTTGTGAACAATAATTTGGCGGTATGCTCTGAGACGCTCGATACTCGAAACCACACTGAACATCCAATTTCAACTCTGACATAATCTGAACACTCCATCTGATGCGACGAAAGAAAACGAGATGGAAACGGAGAAAGAGCGACCATCCCGCAGCTGCTACGCTGGTCTTGGAATTGACACGTTTAGAGAAGCCAAAAGTCCCACTCTCTACAATTAGACCACTCCAACAACCATCTGTGATTGGTCACTTTCTGGACAGGCTGTGATTATTGCTGGGATATGAAGCTTCAGACAGGAAGTTCATTCCTAGTGGCTCTCATGGGCCAAGAAAGTGCTCAACTGCAGGTGGACAGTGATCAGAGGTTTAAACAGATCTCACACACCAGGTGCAGGAGATAAACTGGGACTTGGTGACATCTGGACATTTGCAAGGAAGTTGTGGGAATACTATAAGGCAGAGTCATGCGGTATCATATCAGGTCAAATCTTACATTACACATTCAGAGACAACAGGGGCACAGCTACAGCATAGAAAACAGCTCAGCTCGAACGTAATTCTCTTCGACGAATCTCTAAGGTTTAGTTTCTTACGCCGCATCACACAGCATTGGCCTTTGTTCATCAAGCTTGTTGCTATATCAAAACACAAGACAAGACATTTTTGGGTCAGTCTAAGAACACGGTGCTTTAATGTGAGCTGCGTTTCACTGGGAGCGCATGAATTTGAGATGCGGAACGCACAATATCTACAGATTATTCAGAGATGGCAATTGTGCATGGAATATGCAAACACGTAGGGTTTTGTTTCGTCAGACACTATTGGCTGTTTGTTCAATCTTCCATGAGAAAACAGCAAGGAGATTTTTTAAGCATTCCCCTCAAAATACAGTGAGGCATTTTAATGGATTCGGACATTGTGATGGCTGACGGTGACTTAAGTTGTTTAAGCAATGATCATCCACTGTGCACTGTACAAAAACAAATGGTCATTAGTTAATAACCAACCATATTGACAACACAGACCCTGATAAACTTAATACAGCCATAGTAGAAAGCAGCCCTTATCTCTGCCTCACAGTACCCTTAATGCTATGCTACAAGCAGAGACTTTCTGAAATGTCACACAGCACTTAAGATTTCATTTATCGACTGATAATGCTATAATGATAGGAGCCCATTAGTGGCCCATTAGGCTCTATGTGAGGTGCTGGGCTTTAAAAATGACATTTAACTAAGTGTGGAAATGTTAGATGTGAATGAGTTATTTTACTTGTCTTCCAATTGGAAGGCTTGGTGTGATAAGCTTGCTTTAGAGAAAGGCAATGTTTTTCAAAATTTGAAGCCTTAACACCATAAGTGTTGAAGTGGTATTCGAAAAACAACACGTATGGCAACTTTTTTTCCCCAGTGAGCCATTTCCTTCCTTAATGTCTTACATAGGCTTTTATTTCCCAATTCATTTGACAGCTAGTAAAGCTCTATGTGTGGGGTCACTAAAGGGATCATTTTTTATTACATTATTTACTCATTATTTACTTCAAACCTGTTTCACTTTCTTTCTTCTGCAGAACACAAAAGAAGATATTTTGAAAGAATCTTGGTAACCAAACAAAATTGACTTCCATTGTATGGACATAAAACCACTGAGACGTTTCTTAAAATATCTTCTTTTGTGTTCCCCATAAGAAACAGTCATATACACTTCAAAAACAACATGAGAGTACATATTTTTATTTTGGGGTGAACTACCCTTTTAACCATAGCTTACAGCTATACTGTAGTTATGAGTCAATGAACTCATTTCTGTGTGTTTATTCACATAGATCATTAAGACAAACACACCATGCCATCTCTGTTATATACTCACACATAAAAAGCATAATTACTAGTTTCAAAGACGTACAGCATGATGTACTATACAACCACATGCAGCTCAGTTGTAGAATTAGACAAACAAAGAGTAGCTTAGTCAACTGTTTTGTAATGCGTATGTAATGTGTGAAGGACTTTTTCCCAAATAGGAATTCGCTCCGCAGATAGTAAATTATCACAGCGTGAATTCTCACATTTATTGGCCTGCAGCAGTGAATACTAATATAAATCATGATGGCTTCCATTGTACACTAGGGACGAGCTCGAATCGACAGAGGACAATGCGCTGATACAGTACAAGCTAAAAATGCACGCCAGACAGTAACATTAGATAAACCCTTCAAAAAACTTGAGGAAAAACACAATTTAGTGATAACTCTACACCGTGAAGAAGATTGTGCCATGTCCCTGTGCACAGTAGTGCAAATAAAGCCTTTTCTCCATAAAGCCGAGTGCATTTTGCTGGGCTTTTGCATGTTTTCATCTAATGAGCGATTTAACTAGTCCATTAATGCTGTAATTTAAAACATAACAACATTTTGATTGCCGGAGGCCAATTTAGAGCTCACTCTGCAATTTGACCTTTTGCAATTTGAGCTGAATGTCCCTAATGAATGTCATAAGCCAGCAGCAAAAGCAGCGTGTAGCAAAATGATAACCCACACCATTAACAATACAAAATACGACAAGACATCTACATCTATATATCTACATTTCCAAACACAACAAGAAATGATGCATTCAACAAAGCTTCAAGATCCTAGAGCTTCCACTTCACAAAAATAGATCCAGAGCTCTCATTACCAAGTGCAAAATGAATCCTGTCCGCAGGTGTTGTTTTCCCATAGGTGGGGTCTTTACATCATGTTACAGTAGAGCGTATACGCTCTAATTTATTCTGCTGGAGTATGATGAATCATACGCTGGCATTGCATTAATAGCGCACAGATAAGGGAGACATATGGTGCTTATCGATTTTCCAGTGGTGGCAACTCATCATCGTGGCGCTTCCTTGCTAATGGCCTCGGGCTAAAATGGATACGCGGCAAGCTCGTATGCCTGGCGGACCGCATCAGATGA
This sequence comes from Triplophysa rosa, assembly GCF_024868665.1. Lineage (NCBI taxonomy): Eukaryota > Metazoa > Chordata > Actinopteri > Cypriniformes > Nemacheilidae > Triplophysa > Triplophysa rosa. The sequence goes on along the minus strand of NC_079903.1, from coordinate 8,060,786 downwards.
GCGGATGCTTTTATCTAGAGCACCGCACGCTACACTCATGAAACGGACAATCCCCCTGGAGCAACCTGAGGTTAAGAGCTTCCCTCGAGGACACAGTGATGGTAGCATGACATGTGGGAATCAAAGCAACAAATGATTTGATACCGGATTTGAACTTTGCCGGATCAACATGTGCAATAGGGATGTTAATGATTAATCGACGATCGATTAATTGTCGATAACAGTTTGTAGAGAATCTAGCATAAGCCAAATGGTCGGAGTCATTGAAGAAGAGCCATCAACCCGCACTCCCTTTTGTCCTGGCTTCTTTTGCTATCATCATCAAAAGACCATAGCAAAAACCTGGCTCCAGGGGTCTGGTTTTAGAGTTTTGATAACGTTTTGTCTCTCTGTTGGATATTTACGACCCCTATGCTTCAAAGCATTGATGAGAAGTCTGCCTCATCTCTAACTTAACATCTGAGGCTAACCAGAGAAATGTCCCTGACAATAGGAACTTATGTGATTAAACTGTCCTTTTCTATACATATATCTAACTATCTAGGTTGTGTGTTGGCGCTCGTGCCATTTTAAATAGTCTGTCGCAGTTAGATATACAAGTTTAATTCAGGCTTTGTTTGTATGCGTTCCATCTGAATGAATCATGACTTGTTGCAATTCAAACCTGTCCATTTTTGATATCTAAATGTTTGTCTTTACAATTCCTCCTTGTATATATACATTGTGTGACCATAGAACACTTTCTTTTCATTATGTTATAATTGGGAATGATATTTTGTAAAGTTGCCAGGAGGCCATAAAGATGCAAATTAGCTGTTGAGTGGACAAAGAACCTCTTCCCTGCTCAACTCTGATTGGTCGATTCAAACTCAGGTGGGCATGCCCTCTCATGAGGTTAAATATCGAGCCTGCTCTGAAAAGCTTCGCTTGTCTTGTCGTCCTCTCTTCTCTTCCGGCTTCGTCTCTTCCTCCGGTCTCTTCGGAGACTGCCCTTCCCCCCCCCCCCGAGGAAAGGGATGGAACAATGGACTTCTACTGCCACGTGGTTAAGCCATGCGGGCCGATCACGAGGCCCGCAACTTTCGGCAGGACTTGCCTTCTGAAACCTTTTGAACAATTCCATCTCTACACGCGCATATGGATATCGGTCCAGCACAGAGCTTGCAAGTATCCGTTTCTATTTATAGAATGACTGCGTTAAGTCTGTGCCTCTTTGTTAAAGATGATTTTTATTGGTGTTCAGAAATCGCTGCCATGCCCTCTCTCTCTGTCTCTCTCTCTCTCTCTTCTCACTCTTTCTCCCTCCGCGCTTCCTAGCGCATTTGTGTTTCATGTATTTGTTTGTTTTATGCGATCGTCATTGTTTTGTTTACCATGTAGAGTAGAGTTTAATAAACAACCATATATATTCATTTGTGATGGGTTTTCTGTATTCACGCTCACAGACTTGGTCCCTTTTACTGTGTTTTGATTTACGCTCCCTTTGCTCTAAATCCTGTTTGGTAAAGTCACGTTACTTATGGCCATGAGATAATGTAAAGTATATAATATCATTGAGGCATTTGCTGGACGAATGCATACAAGTATTGTTACGCTTTATATTACTAATCAGAGACCGTAAAATATGTATATTTGATCACTAAACTAAACTAAACTAATTCCTTGACTGAAATTGATGTTTTAAATAACTCATTTCATGGATATGATCTTGAAAGATCTGGTGGAGAACCATATTTGGTGAGCTTTGCTCATCAATATAATAACGTTAGCTAAAACCGCTACAGTTTACTCGAAATAACTTAATGATGATCGAGTTCAAAGTCATGCACGTGCGCATAACATGCGCATAACACATACAGCAGACTCATGGAAAAACGCAATGGCTATCCACTTATTACATTACTACCGACACACCTTAGTTTTGCATTTTTCTTTTATAGAAATAAAAATTTGAACAATGGAGGCGCACGTCCGTCAGCGGGAGCTGCAGCCGTTGCAGTCGTGAGGCGCGATGATTGACAGGTCAAGGTGGAGGATAGCTTTTATTAATAAAAGTTTTATTTCTTCGTTTAATATAAGTAGCGTTGTCCTTGTTTTATTGTTGCATTTTCATTTAAAATAATAATAAACCACGAACTGTGTTTTGAAGTAAGGGGAAAATCCGAAGATCTTTGAAATTATTTACGTTACAAAACAGGTACAATGTTATCAGTCTTAGAGGCTGTGTCCACCGAGGCGTTTACGGCGCCTGCGGCCGGCATGTTTTTTCAATTGTTTCCTATGGAAACACCGCGCTTTTTAAAAAAGCCATCAGCTGACGTTTTTTTCCGCGCTCTGCGCTGGTGCTATGCGGTTTTTTTCACACTCAGCATCGGCGTTTGACCGAGCGCCCTGAGTTGAAAAATGCTCAACTTTGGGCAGAACGCTGCGCCTGCTGCAGCGTTTTCAGTCGAGCTCCTGCCGTTTTCAGCCGTGTAAATGCGCCTCGGTGGACACAGCCCCTTATTCGTTTTGTTAATAAACATTTCATATAAGCAAGTTTGTCAGTGTACAATTTTTGTTGTTGATTAATTAAAAGTAAATAATGAATGAATAACTATTGGTATCAAAAGAAAATGTTTTTCCTTTGGATACCATCTGCCTTTGTTAGTAAAAGTTAACCATAAGTGCGTTTGTAATGATACTACGCTATTTTATGATTGTTGAGTTTTTCGTTAAGAATAATAATGAAGAAACATTTTAAGCATTTGTTTTAGTCAAAGAAAAAAGATCTAAAGCTGCAGATCAAAATAAGCGCTATAGATGCAAAATGCAAATATATTTTCTTTTATAATGTGTGGTATCGGTCAGGGGCAGACTGGCCATCTGGCATACCAGGCGTTTTCCCGGTGGGCCGCTAACGTATGGGGCCGGAACGGAGGCAGTGGCCGCTAACGTATGGGGCCGTAACGGACGCGCTTGCCGCTAACGTATGGGGCCTTAACGGAGGCGTTGGCCGCTTAGACGGACGTATTATAAATGCGAATGCACGCAACGCGAATGCAAAAGACACGTATGCAAACAATAATTTAATAACGAAAATATTTATATAATAGCTAAAATAATTAAAAATTACACTTCTTTATTGGTTTACACATTTTTTGTGCTTGGACAATGGATGCGCAAACGGCGCGTTCACAGCGTGTTTGTTCCACAAGCTTAGTTTTATTCAAATAAGTGCTCGGGACACAATTGACTTGGCAAAAAGTGGTGGCGACATGTCCCACTCGTCCCACCTGCAAATTATGCCTCAGTGCGAGTCTCAACTTCAGGACCGCTAAAGGTTGTAACACGTTATGGACATTTGTGAGTTAAAATGCCCTTTTTCGAATTCTACAGATTCTCTGTAATACTGTCGATAGTGTCCATGCGCTCAGGGGTGCAACCGCACATTTTCTGAGGGGTATGCGAGATCAGTATTGGCGCCCCTCATCGGCCACCCCAATATAGAAAACACACAACAAATAAAAAATCCGCAGACAAGTTGTATATTACCTTTGGAGTCATTCTATTTTACATCATGTGAAGGTGACAATCAGATTTGCATCTATAACAGAAGCATAAAGGTTCCTTTTACAGAAACACTTTTCCAACTGCTTCACAGTGTAACAGATACACAATTCTGAAAAGATAATAACAATCTGAAAAATAATGAAACAACGGAGCAAAAAGTAGTAAAAGTACATCAAGTTTATGTTCAGACATACACAATAAATTAGGGCAGAAACTAACGATTATTTTAATAACCGTATAATTGGACGATTGTTTTTTTGATTAATCAGATAACAGGCTAAACAGTTTTTAAATTGATCTTTTGCTTATAATAACTAAATAAGACTTCAAATAAGGCTATTTATTGTATTCTTTGAAAAGTGAGTTTCACTTATGTAGTCTAGAATTTTGACATTTAAAGCCTTTAACAAAAAAACTTGTCAAGTTTTAAACAATAAAACTTCTTTAAATATCCCAAATATAAGTAACAATCGAGTTGTAGCCTATTAGAGATGTGCTGATGAGGAAATGAACTTATTTTGATCTTTAAAGTTATACATTTAGATTATTCCCCTTTCCTTCAACAAAAAAGTATTATTAACATTATTTATTATTATCAGAATAAGACGAATAAGACGTATCACATGATATACTCGCGTTGTATTTTTTTGTTCTTTTCCCACTTAGGCCTACTTTAAAACGAATGCTTAGTTTGTGGTTCATTAATATTTAATAAAAACACAACAATAAAATTAGCCTATGTTAAACATACCTTTACTTTACTGTACTTTACATACTCTCCCGAATGTAATTATAAAGCTCCACAAACATAGATTTATTTTATAAGCGGTAAGCGCCAAAGATGTAGGCCTATAGAGGTGACCTGATATTGTATTATAATATGAACTACCTCTCAGGCAACGTTAAATAACTAGTTTTTTACTTGTCAATTTACTTTTCATTTTCATGTTCTGTTCTGCGCTTTGGGAAGTTTCTTTGCTCGATCCATTTGGTCATTTGACTGTGAAAGAGTGATTGGTTGACATAATAACTTCATTAAATAAATTATATATTTATTGAACTCGTTTAAAATGCTAGACAAAAGTGAAACTAAAACGTTTTAGATAATGACTTTTTCGTTATATTTTTTACAACGTTTTATTAAAAAAAAAGTTAAATAATATTTTGGCACAATGGCGTCCCCACTTGTGCGGCGCCCCTATGCACCGCATATACTGCATACCCCATTTTTGCACCCCTGCATGCGCTGTGTCCTACGCACATTTAGAAAGAAAATAACACGCTTATAATAACAAATCAACCTATTCTCTCACGCAGACGCACGCAATGATATGAGTCTGCTTATATGCAATTACCAGAGTGCACATCTGAGGTGGCGACACGTTGTATATTGGTCCATATGTTAATTATCAAATACAGAATTTTATTATATTATCAATCACACAGATTAATTTTAACAATGCTACTAAGCATTTTTTTAAACTTAGAAACCTTTTTATTCAGGTGAGAAAGATGGCGTTTTGCGTGCCTTTTGCGCCTTTGTCATGCCTATATGCCACTGCAGAGGCATATTTCAGTATTAATGTTAACGAGTAATCGATTAATTGATCGTTAATGTAAATGAAAATTGATTGTGGGAATTTGTCTAAATTGACATCCCTAATGTGCAATGTTTAAGAGGTACAACCTTAACTATATATCATGACGGTATTTTATAAGAAATAGCCAAAGTCTAGCCAAAAATGGTTAAGTGGTCAACCGTCTTTAGTTCACCCAACAATTTCAGTAATAATTTATTCACCCTCATGTCGTTCAATACCTGTATATGACTCTTTCTTCTGTGGAACACGGAAGAAGATATTGTGAAAAAATGTCTCAGTGGTTTTGTGTTCATACAATGAAAGTCAATGAGGTTCAATGTTGTTTGGTTACCAACATTATTCAAAATATCTTTTGTGTTCTACAGAAGAAAGTTGTACAGGTTTGAAATGACACGAGAGTGAGTGACGAAAGGAATTTTCATTTTTCAGCAAACTATCCCTTTAAAAATTCCATTGATCTAATTCCAGCTGCCAAAAGTTATGTTGAACATTGGAAAATGAATATATTATAAAAGAATATTAAAGAGTTTCTAAGCGTGTTGCGTAGTTGTGCTTGTACCGTACTAAAGCTCAGCTCTGAGAAGAATTTAAGGTGGCTGGGGGGAAAATGATGCACATCACATGCGCAAAGCTTATTGAATTAAGGCCCAGGAGAATGGCTTTTTAATCAAACACAGGAAAGGATCAACAAAATAATAATAACAGATCAAATTGTTGTCAATGCATGCTTTATTTCCTGTGAGCTTTTTCTATGCATTTTTTTATTTATTAAAATAAAACTCAAATTCCCTGAGACATTGCGGTTTGCCAGATTAATTTTTTTCAAATAACTGTCTCAAACAAGTTGTACTGTCTCCATTTTGTACTATACTCCTCGTATTTTAATGGTTTCATCTATCCAGAGGGGTCTTTTAAAGCAACACTTTGTAGTTTTTCGACCTTAAAATAATGTCTCTAATATTATTTTAGTGGTAGAACAACTCTTAACTCTTTCTTCTGCCACTGCTACCTGAGCAGCCTCATAGCAGCTACAACCACACACTGTAAGTTCTGTGTTTGGGTCAGTACACACAGCCCCGCCCATCCCCTGCCTGCGGAAGAGTGCGATATGGTTTCCAAACAACATATCTGCATTCGCATGTTCCATCAGCTTAGAAAACAAATTTACGTATTGCGCTGCCCACGGGGAAGCTTATACAGCGACATTTTTTACAAACTGGTAACCACATGAACCCGTGAGAAAAAGTTCAAAAGTGTTACTTTAAAGCAAATATTGTATACAAATATGCCCCTCATCACTTTGTTTATTTGTTTGTTTATTTATTTATTTTCAAAAGAGACTAGCCAGAGGCTAGTTTTCATTTGTAGTCTTACTAAGTCATACTTACATAAGATGTGACTGTAGCGAGGAAGGCGGGACGAGAGCCGTGGGGCAGGAAGGCGGGCCCGGTGGCGTGAGTGATAATGAGTATCAGCTGTACGCGCACCGGTCCCGCATGGCGGCCATGGAGGGAGCGCGGGAATGCCGGCTGCCCTCAGCCAGGAGCCATCGCCGGCCGCCAGGAGGCGGCCGGAGGATCGCGGCCGTGCTCCTGGGACGAGGTGGGATGGCGGCCATGGAGGGAGCTCGGGAATGCCGGCTGCCCTCAGCCAGGAGCCATCGCCGGCAGTCGCGGCCGTGCTCCTGGGACGAGGTGGGATGGCAGCCATGGAGGGAGCTCGGGAGTGCCGGCTGCCCTCAGCCAGAAGCCATCGCCGGCCGCCAGGAGGCGGAGGAGGATCGGGCCGTCCACCGAACGTCCAGCACCACAGCATAGCACCGCGAGGAAGAGCCTCTCGGCTGGCTGAGGACCGAGCGACGGCGTGTCGGGGAACCAGACTATTTTTTTTTTCCTCTCTCCCCTCTCTCGTCCCTGTCGCTCGGGGTGCTCCCGGCTCCGTTCTCTCATCTCGTTGGTGCGTACCCCCAGGCGCTGGGGCTCTCAAGGGGGGGCCCCCCGGGGGGAGTAAGCACAGGCGCGGTGGTACCCCCCGGCCTGTGAGGGGCGATGGGGGTATGTAGCGAGGAAGGCGGGACGAGAGCCGTGGGGCAGGAAGGCGGGGCCGGTGGCGTGAGTGATAATGAGTATCAGCTGTACGCGCACCGGTCCCGCATGCCCCACGGGGAGCTAGGGAGCATAAGAGGACGAGCGACGGGACTGCCGACGAGAGAGGACCGGGCCCGGAAATGTTAAGTTTTATTTATGTTTATGTGGCCGGCAGTCGACCGTGAGGTGGCTGCCGGCCTTTTACTTCCGTGTTATTGTTTGTTTATTTTTGATTAAAGTTTATTGTTTAAATGTTCGCCGGTTCCCGCCTCCTTCCTTCCCTACATTGAACTTTGTTACAGTGACAATGGTGAAAACTAAGAGTTTTTTATCCAGAATTTTAAGTGCTTGTTTATATAGCAGTTCTAATGGTTTTAGAGCTACAGAATGCGTGCTTGACCAGCTTATCATACAGTAAGAGATGTGAGAAAAAATCATAGAGTGAAGATACTGTATATCTGTGCAGCTTCATTTGATAAAGAATTTCTAATACACCTAAAATTAACTATATTAAACATAACTTTTTTGCATACCCTTTTAATGTGGGTTTTGAAACCAAGACATGAGTCTAAATGTACCCCTAAATACTTGAATTATGATACAACTTGTAACTTATTTCCCGAAATAAAGATCTCCTGCTTTGTATCAGTGCTATTTCCTTTGGAGAAAAACATACAAACAGTTTTTGATACATTTAGTTTAAAAAAAACTCTGATTAAGCCAAGATGTAACTTCAAGATTTAACTTAAGATTTAACATCAGTCAATTTTATTATTTGCAACCTCTTCTACATTTTTCCCATGTGTAAAAAATACTATGTAAGTATTAAATCATTAATGTACATGCTGAAGAGTATTGGGCCCAATATGGACCCTTGTGGAACACCAGGATTTATGGTGACCAATTTGTACTGACTGAGAACATGAGGACAGATAGAATATTATTGTGGTTCACAGTGTAAAATGCTTTCTGCAGATCAAGAAATACTGCACCGACCACTCCTCCTTTATCCATTAGTGCCTTTACCTTTTCTATAAAATAACAAGTGGCAGTTTCCGTTGATTGATTTACCCCCAAATTGCATTGGGTGCAACTTGAACGGGCTATTATTAAGATGGTCAGTGATTTGTTTGGCCGACAGCTTTTAAAAAACCTTAGACATTATTGGTAAAACACTAATGGGTCTATAATTACAAGTTAGATTAGGGTCACCTCCTTTAAATATAGGTGTTACAATTGCAGGCTTCCAAGAGCTAGGGAATATCCCTTGTCCTATTGAAGTATTAATAACATGCGTTAATGGTTTAACAATTGGACAACTAATTTCTTTTAATAAAAAGCCCATAAATATCCTTAGCTGTAGAGCAGGGGTTCCCAAACTTTTCAGCCCACCACTATCATTACTTTGACCTGTCAATTTTTTAATCTGATTCCATATTATTTTTGAGTTGCCACTAGAATTCTCAATAATCGTAATAAAATAATTTGCCTTAGCATTCCGTAATTCTTTTAAAAACGTATTTCTTAACATTACAAATGTGTGTCTATCATGGGCCTTCTTTGATCGTGTTGCTGATTTTAAAGCAGTGTCCCGTTCCTTCGTTCATTTCTTGATATTATCATTCACCCAAGGAAGGGACTGTTTCTTATTCCTACATTTCATCTTAATTGAATAATCATTAATTGTCAATTGTAATTTCTTTGAGAGATTTTGACTAATTTTTTCAGAATTTACATTTGATAGTAAATCATCCCAGTTTATATTTTGTACGGCTACTTTGAAATCCTCCCGCTTGTTTTTTGGAATACCAAAGAATTCCTTCCTACTGGTGTGTGTAATAAATAGCTTGCTAGATCATTTTCTGGATATAAGCACCATGTTGTGATCTGACAACCCTGTTCTGACAACCCTGTTATCATATTAAACGATTTCATTATTCTTTCTGGTCTATTAGTAAATATCAGATCGATTTGGGTACTTGAGCTATTTGTTAGTCGCGTTGGTCCTTTAATCATCTGAACCAAATTAAAACCGTCAGCAATTTGCTTAAGCTTTTTCCTTACAGATTTATCTTCCCGGTTTAAATTAAAATCACCCATAACAATGACTTCTTTGTTAAAATCACACTGACTTAGTACCTTCTTAAATTCATCATAAAAACTATTATTAGAAATAGGTGTTCTATAAATAACCATGAGTGTAAAAGACATTTGAGGTGATAAAACCCCATTTAAACCAATAAATTCTAGATTATTAGGATTTTGCCATTGAATTTCATTACAACGTATAGTATTTCTCATATAAATCATGACTCCACCTCCCTTCTTTTCGTTTCGATCCCTCCTAAAGATATCATAACCTGGTACATTTAAAATAGCTGATGGAGAATTAACATGAAGCCAAGTTTCAGACAAACAGAGAAAGTCTAAATTGGATACTAATAATATATGGTTTATCTGATCACTTTTTGATTTTAAACTTCGTATGTTTAGGTGGCACCCTAACATACCTTTAGGTTTTACACGCCAATCCCAAATGATTCTAGAATTATTTACAGTTTGAACATTTTTTAATTTCTGATTCTTTTGTATTGCTCTGTTTACCACCACACGCTCCTTGTTATGCACATGGTTACACAGTTTTTGTGGTTTTTGTAATTAATCAGCGTATCACTCGTACACATGTGTGTAGGCATAGAGTTCTTGTTACCACCTGTGATCTTAGAAAGTTCTGTCTTGTCAACCAAATGAGTCCCCACCAACACAATTTCCACCGGTGGATGTTCGCGTCCTGAACCACAAGACCAACCGATCGACCCCGACATTCGACTAGCAGATGCTCGGGAGTGCAATGGCACGGGCACTCCGGTGGCCAGACATCTGTATTCTTTATTAAAACCTTTTCCTAGCATCTTTGTAGGGCTGTGAAACAATTATTTGCGACGAATCGAATGGGAAATAAGTTTTTGTTTCTATATTATATGTGTGTGTACTGTGTATAATAATTGTGTATATACATAATTTATTTTATATATACATATTTCATATATAAATATATAACAAACAAAAAAATACTGTACGTATATATAATATTTACATTTATACATTTTGTACGCGAGTATGTGCAATCCCTGGGATTGAACCCATGACCTTGGCATTGTTAGTGCCATACTCTAACCACTGAGCTACACGAAAGCATGTATGTGTGTTTTTATATATGTATATATGCATGCATGTGTGTTTTTATATATATATATATACACAATTATTATTATACACAGTAGACAGACATACATTTTATGACGATAAAACAAATAATTGTTTACAGTCCTTCGGGACTACATTTTAGGTACAGTAAAAACATTTTTGGAAAACTTGAATGTGTGAAAACATGCTATGATCTTTTGTGTTTCCCGACTTTAGAACTACTTTTGGTTTCAATTATACAAAAAAATAAAATAAATAGAGGGGAAGCAAGAAACATTAATAATAGTAAATTCAATTAAAGTTCGGTCCGGCCTTTATATTTTCTTCCAAAGGGAGGTCCGAACAATATGTTTTTTGAAAATAAATATTTTATCAATTTAGCACAGTTGGATAAACTGTATAAAAGATATTATATTTTATCAGGCCATTTATTAATTTTATATTTTGATATCCATTGTATGTATGATTTGTAGGCTCTGTGGCTTTAGGGGAATGCCCTCTTAATAGAAGTCTAATAATTAATATTTGTAAATAAAAAAACTACTGACAACATGCAAACAGCAAATGTAATGTAACAATTAAAATGCTCATCATAAACAGAAAACAAAGTTACTTACTAAATTAACCTTTCCATGCCATCAACACCAGAACTACTTCTATCTTTAAATAATTTCCCAATTAGAACGTTGTTCATTACAAAATGTGACCCTGCTTGAGAAAACCTAGAAAAAGTCCTTCATAAATTCATCCTACAGAATATGCTGTGAAAATATAACAATATCTTCAATATTGACTGAATAATGCCAAAATCTTAGTGAAATTAATGCTTGAAATTCATCTTTGATGGTTGTTATCTAATAATCAATTAGATTGTGAGATTTTAGCCCGGGTTTTCACAGGGTCACACATGTTTACATGCTGATCAATAATGCTAATGCTAAATGTAGATAAAAACGTTATGGTTCATAAAATATCACAAATCTGCTTGAAAGGTTGAAGACACATAAAAGTAAGCAGACTGACAAATACAAATGCTTTAATACTGCTGCATTTTGTTGACTGTTGTGTGTCCATTTACCTGCTCTGCGTGTCTGCACTACTGTTGTTAAAATAAGCACGTGTCTGCTGCTCTTCATGCGGCGCGTCTTTGGCGGGAGAGAAGCAGCCCGCGCGGAGCGGAGAGGGTTCAAAGTGCGTTTGGCGCTAGATAAAGATATTAGAGGATGTAGCGGCAAAAGATCAATTACATAAATGTTCCTGAGAGCGCGTGTGATGTGATTCTCTGTTGTGTAGACGCGCAGCTCAATTTAAAAAACCAAAATAGTCTAAAGTTTTAAATGGTTTATTAGGCTATGTCTCGAGGTCCACATCAGGACCGCGGTCCGCCAATTGGGGATGACTGTTATATATAGCCTACTACCACAAACACAAATTCTGCGGAGAGCATTGGCTCTAATTATTATGGACATATTACTTATAAGAGTGGTGGGTGTTTGTAGATCGCACATTTCCTGTGTCTTGACATGCAGAAGTGTGTATAAGCGGGGTGGATTTTAGATTCACTCCCCCGCGGACTCCCAGCGCGTTCTATATGTGAATCGCACACATGCGCACTCCTCCCTGCGATCCAGGCCCCTACCGACCCTCTGTTATGTGGGCTGTTCTCAGATACGGTCCATATGTATGTGTTGCTGCACAAAAAACAGTGTTGATAAGGCCAAATGGCCACGTACTGTCAGAGAGTAATCCAGCTCTCTCTCCATCCATCTCTCTCTCTCTCTCTCTCTCTCTCTCTCTCTGTGGAGATTTACAGGTTGTTTCTCTTCTGAGAACTAGATTGTCGCTCCATCTGTGAGCTCACAGGCCGCCCACCGGCTCGGTGACATGCTGGGCGCTAAAGACTCCTCACTTGTTAAGGGTTCGATGCAGAGGAGGAGAGTTAACTTGATCGACCCTGCCATCTTCTCTGGGTGTGAATGCTGAAACAACAATATAATTAGAGTCGGTCCAGGCGTGGTGACTGCCATCACGCTCCAGCGCTTAAAGTTTACGCACGTCTAGAAATACGCACTAGAGTTGAATATTTTCTGAAGAAAATGTCTTGCTGTGTGGTTTATGAAATTATATCAAGTGGTTGCTTGTCTGTGTGGTTTAAACAGTGCTTCTGGGGTCCACAGTGGTCTTCCAAAAAATTGTTGTCACTAAAACGTAGAAGTTTTGAATAGGAAACCCTTTCTACTAACACACATAATCTTACGTATTCTCATTCTGATAACTGACCATCGTTTCAAAATGAATATGCTCCCAGCTGCAGTCCAACAGCACGCTACCCATAATTCTTTTCAATCTCTTTTAAATTCAGCGCGAGCGCCCGAAAGCAATCTTATTTTCCATTTCCTCATTCCAGAGGTCCAGAATTCAAATATAATGAACTATACCTCGGCACATCCGTAAAAATATACACCTCATACACCCTGATCGCTTTCAAGTCGCATCTTGATGCCATTGTGTGCGATTGAGGATAAAAGCCATTTCCAAAGGACGATTATTAAGACGACTGTTATCGTATTCAGCCCAAAAATCGAGTAAACACAGAGCTGCCAAGTAGTTTTATTAGGGAGGTCTGTAAATAGTTAGATAATAGGGTGAAAACAAAAAGGGGAAATGCACTCTCTATGGCACTAACAATGCGACCTAATGGAAAGTAGAGTTATTCAAAATAATAAAAATAAACCTAACAATTGGGTTTAAATTAGGGCTGTCAAACGATTCATTGCTATTAATCGCATCCAGAATAAAAGTTTGTGTTTACATAATATATGTCTGTGTACTGTACATATTAATTTTGTATTTATAAACACATACACATGTATATATATTTAGGAAATATACATGTATTTATTTATATTCACAAATAATTTCAATTATATATAAACGTTTATACATTTTGCTTAAATATATGTATGTGCATGTTTTTATATATACAAAATTAATATGCACAGTACACATATATTATGTAAACACAAACTTTTATTCCAAATGTGATTAATCGTGATTAATCGTTTGACAGCCCTAGTTTAAATTAACTATTGATCAGAAAAATGTATCGCTTGAATGCAAAGTAAGTTGCTTTGGATAAAAAGTGTCTGACATATCCATACTGTGTGTGTAAATAAAATTATTTTGTTATTATTTATTAAATTTTGCTGCTTCTTTCATCTGTGACTAAAAACACCCAAAGAAAAACAATCATATACTGTCATCAGAATAAATCACTACGTTTAAATGGATATCAACAGAGAAACATGCTTTTCGCAACCATGAAGGTGTAGTTCCTGCATTTACCACCAGGGGCTTAAACACATTTTCGCAATTTTACTAGGATTTTGTAAATAATTGACAACATTATTATTACTACGCCTGATGTTTTTGTATAAAACATGGCCATAGCAGAATATAGCATGCAGACGAAATGAAAAACACACTTTAAAGGGACAGTTCACCCAAAAATAAAAAATCGGTTATGAATTACTCACTCTCTAGTTGTTCTAAATCTGTATATATTTCTCTGTTTGGTTGAACGTAGGGAAATATATTTGGAGGAATGCTTTAAACCAAACAGTTCTGGGACATCATTGACTACTAAAGGAAAAATGACAATGCTAGTCAAAAGTGCCCCAGAACTGTTTGGTGTCCTACATTCTTCAAAATATCCTCTTTCGTGTTCAACAGAACAGAGATATTTATATACTACAGTAGTCAATGGTGGCCAAGAACTGTTTGGCTATAAGCATTTTTCCAAATATCTTTCTCAGAACAAAGAAATGTATACAGATTTGTAACAAACTCGAAGGTGAGTAAATGATGACAGAATTTGTAGTAGATTTGGGTGAACTATCCCATTAATAGATGCTGGATCTGGCACACATAAGCCCCACGTCCTTTAATACTGAAAGCTTCCAACAGAGTCTCTGGTCACTTGAGACGAGGCCATTCATTCCCCAAAGCCACTCGAGATTGACAATCCTTCAGTCTCGGTTCACAGACCTAATTGTGACCGCAGCCAATTTCCCCTCCCTTCACTCTCTCTGTTAGCTTTCATCCCTTGCTATGGCCCTGAATTCTCCTGACACCAGACCTGCCCACTCACGCCACCAGCACACTGCTGACAATAACACTATGAGTCCCTCTGGAGACCTCTGTGTTTAAATGAAACAGTTTACAGGTAAAGTTCAGCATACATGCCAACTTTATATTTCCCATATTAAAGATATGCAAATAATGAAATAATGTACAGTATGCTACATCGCTGTAGTCTTTGGTTGACTCCGTGAGATGGGGAAACATTTTGTAACTGTACCCACTGAAGGTATGGTTGTGTGGGTTTGAGTCATTTTCTCACACTCAGCCCCGTCACTTCCTGTCCACTTTTCACTTGATACCTGTCATATGAAGTAATAACAGACACATGCCATCACATTGCATACGGCTACTACTGTGACAGACGATGATAGTATACAAAAAGATCCCCAAGACAACCGCAGCACCGTAGGTGCCAATTTATGTCAACAGCGTAAAAAAGGTTTACACACTTTTTAATGAGGCACAAAAGGCAGCTCAGAGGAATCACACACACGGGAAACAGTGTCTGATGCACTTAAACGTCGATTGTTGCTTCACTTAAAGGTGCTATAAGTAATTTGGAACACCACTCGTGAAATGTTTCTACTACCTGACAGCTATGACTCAAACAGGCATCCTGAGACATCACACCTGTCTCTGAGCATCCAGGCAAAAGCCGTTAGGGGATCAGTCTGTGCTTTCTGTGCAGTCACACTATAATTCTATTCTTACATGAGAGAGAAGGATCACAAACATACAGTAGCCTATGTATAAAAGTGTCTTTATACTGCTTACCAGTTTGCTGAGCTCTGATATGTGAATTTGTTTCACACGTTTTACAGAATCAATGTGATACAGATTCAAGTCTTAGATCAATACAAATAGCACTATAGCACAGTAAGGGGGCGTTCACATTTCGCTTCTAAAACCAGGTGGAAAACCTGGTTTCTCTTTTATTCTAAAGCGTTTGGGAGCTTGCGTTCTGTGGCGTCTGCCGTTGCTAAGCAACAATGGGCCACGCTTACCGTTAAAGGGGTCATATGACACGGCTAAAACGAATATTATCGTTTGTTTTAGATGTAATGCAATGTGTATACACGATTTAAGGTTCAAAAGCGCTGTATTTTCCACATACCATGCATGTTTGTATCTCCTCTTTGCCCCGACTCTCTGAAACGCGCAGATTTTTTACAAAGCTCATCGCTCTGAAAAGCGAGGTGTGCTATGATTGGCCAGTTAACCAGTGCGTAGTGATTGGTTGAATACTGCAAGCGTGCGACGGAAATGTAACGCCTCTTAACATATTTGAAACATCAGGTTCCAAAGCAATACGCCCTTTTCACAATGACGTCACTTAACTTCCGCCTTTTTGCAAAGCAGTGTATCATAACATCCGTCTTGCAACAAACAAGAAGAAGAAGAAGAAGAAGAACTTCCGTTTTGTCGTCGCGCTGGAATTTAACAACAGTGAGAAAAAAAACTGACAGAACACGTATTCAAGTACTTATCCTAGCACCTTCGCTAACACAAAAAGAAAACAAAACGCTTACCTTCATAATCAAACAGGTACTGTTCAACAAAGAATTTATGTCCTTTCTCTAGCTTTGATCTTGTCGTTAGCGAAAATTTGTCTCCAAGACATTGTACATCATCTAGACGTATTTGTGGCAGATGTGCAAGCCACTTGGTAAACTCCATTCTGAGGCGCTAGCGGAAGTAACTTCTTCTTCTTCTTGAGTTTTACTGGCGGTTGGCAAATCAGCTTATAGGTGGTGCATTACCGCCACCTTATGAACTGGAGTGCTAGCGGAAGTAATGATACACTGCTTCGTGGCAGAACGGAAGATGCATGACGTCATGTGAAAAGGGCGTATTGTGCTGACAGGTACGCCCACCTTACTTGCATTTACATTTGGGAGGTCTTAGTCAAATCATACCTCTAACTGATGTAGATTTGTGGGGGTGTGGTTACACAAGGCATTTCAGGCAGGTCTGGGTGAGCATTCGCTTTTAGATAGAATGCATCTTTTGTTTCCGACACTTAAATTTTTGCAATTTTACGTGTCTAATTACAACTTATAACACACCAAAGACACAGAAAAACTCGTATTCGCGCCATATGACCCCTTTAAGACAAGGAGGTATTTACAAATGATGTGTGGATACACTAAAAAAACCTTGCAATAACTGCTACTACATTTATTTATGCTGTGATCATCAGTGTCTCTAAAGGGGTCCGGTCTGCAGTCCTCCCCCCCCCTTGCCGGGAGAGGAAGTCGGCCACAGCCATCTGTGCACCCGGCCTGTGGACCACCTTGAATTTAAAAGGCTGTAAAGCAAGATACCAACGGGTGATCCGGGCATTGGTGTCTTTCATGCGGTGGAGCCATTGGAGGGGAGCATGGTCCGAACAGAGGGTGAATTCCCGCCCCAGCAGGTAGTATCTGAGGGTGAGGACAGCCCACCGGATGTCCAAACACTCCTTCTCTATGGTGCTGTACCTAGCTTCCCTCTTCGAGAGCTTGCGGCTCAGGTACAGCACTGGCCGTTCCTCACCCTCCACCAGCTGGGACAGTACTGCCCAGCCCTCTGTTTGACGCGTCGGTCTGCAGGATAAAAGGAAGAGAAAAGTTAGGAGAATGTAAGAGCAGCCTGCCACACAGGGCAGCCTTCAATTTGGTAAAGGCCTGCTGGCACCGCTCCGTCCACTGGACCGTATCTGGTACTTCCTTTTTAGTGAGACCAGTCAGCGGGTTGGTGAGTTCCGAATATTTAGGTACAAACCGTCTATAATATCCCGCCAACCCCAGGAACTGTCTCACCTCCTTTTTGGTCTTAGGCCTCGGGCAGGCCGCAATTGCTGCGGTCTTATCAATTTTGGGACGCACCTGCCCATGACCTAAGTGGAAGCCCAGATACTTGACCTCCACCCGCCCAATCGCACACTTCTTCGGATTAGCTGTGAGCCCAGCCTCCCTCAGCGACCTCAGGACCGCTCTCAGTTGCTCCATATGCCGCTGCCAATCGTTACTATGGATGATGATATCGTCTAGGTAAGCAGCGGCATACGTCGCATGGGGTCGGAGGACACGGTCCATGAGGCGCTGGAAGGTGGCCGGGGCTCCAAACAATCCGAACGGAAGAGTTACGAATTGGTGTAATCCGAACGGCGTGGTAAAGGCTGTCTTTTCCTTGGATACTGGTGTTAGGGGGATCTGCCAGTACCCTTTTGTTAAGTCCAGCGTCGAATAAAAATGAGCAGAGCCCAGCCGGTCCAACAATTCGTCGACCGGGGCATTGGGTAAGCGTCGAATTTCGACACTGTATTAACTTTGCGGTAGTCCACGCAGAACCTAACCGAGCCGTCCGTTTTGGGAACCAAAACTATCGGGCTCGCCCAGTCACTGTTGGACTCTTCTATTACCCCCAAATCTAACATGGCCTCTAATTCTGCCTGAACGACCTTTTTTTGTGTTCAGGTAAACGGTATGCTCTACTACACACCACTACCCCGGTTCGGTTTCGACATGGTGCTGTATGAGTTTCGTTCGGCCCGGAAGGGAAGAAAACACGTCAGCAAACTCCGCTTGTAGGCGGGCCAGGTCAGTGAGCTGCGAGGGTGAGAGGTGGTCTCCCCCCGGGGCCAGAGCAATGGAATGCGGTTTAATATTTGCTTCTGGCCCGAGATCCTCCTCTTCGGATACCACCGTCGCCAGCATCACTGCCTCCTCCTCGCTCCATTTTTTAAGGAGGTTGAGGTGGTATATTTGACGTGCGCCTCCCCTATCCGTCCGAATGACCTCATAGTCGAGGTCCCCGACTTGCCGTGTGACCTCAAAGGGTCCTTGCCACTTCGCAAGTAATTTGGAGCTAGATGTCGGGAGCAATACAAGCACTTTCTCTCCCGGCGTGAATTTTCTCAGGTTAGAACCCCGATTATACAGACGGCTTTGTTTGTCCTGGGCCTGTAGCAAATTCTCCAGCGACAGCCGCCCCAGTGTCTGGAGTTTTGCTCTCAGGTCCAGGACATATTGAATTTCATTCTTACTCGAAGAAGGCCCGTCCTCCCAGTTCTCCTTCAGGACGTCCAGCACCCAACGTGGCTGACGCCCATAGAGGAGCTCAAAGGGGGAAAACCCCGTGGAGGCTTGGGGGACCTCTCACACTGCGAATAAGAGGGGCTCTAACCATTTATCCCAATTCTTGGCGTCCTCGTGAATGAACTTACGAATCATGGTTTTCAACGTGCGATTAAATCGCTCCACTAGTCCGTCGGTCTGTGGGTGGAAGACGCTGGTGCGAATCGATTTAATGCCCAGTAATCCATACAGTTCGCGTAGCGTACGTGACATGAACGCCGTGCTTTGATCGATGAGGATCTCGCGGGGATCCCCACCCGGGAGATGATCCGAAACAGGGCGTCCGCAACACTTTTCGCGGAAATGCTGCGGAGCGGCACTGCTTTGAGATATCGCATTGCATAGTCCACCAGGACCAATGCAAAGCGATATCCCCGTGCAGATCGCTCTAATGGCCCGATGAGGTCCATACCAATTCTCTCGAAGGGGACCTGCATTAACGGAAGAGGGCGCAAAGGCGCTTTTGGGGTGGCCGGTGGGTTTACTAACTGACATTCGCGGCAAGACGTGCACCACCTGCGCACGTTGTCGTGAATGCCCGGCCAAAAGAATCGGGCCATGAGGCGACTCAGTGTATTACCCTGCCCTAAGTGACCTGCCATTGGGTTACTATGAGCCGCCTGGAAAAGCATTTCCTGGCTTTTGGGAATCAACAATTGGGTTATATCTTCCTTTGTCTGAGTGTCTTGGGTCACTCGATATAACCGATTCTTTCTTATAGCAAAATACGGGTAGGAGAGGGCACGTGTGGGCTGAACCGGCTGTCCGTCGATGGATGCAACCTGCTCAAACGCCTGTTTCAGCGTCGCATCCTGGGCCTGCTCGAGGGGGAAGTCATCACGATCTGAGAGTACCAACCTCTCAATCTCGCGCGCCTCCCCGGAGTTCGGCTCCGACGGACCCGGCTCCACACTACCCACATGCACACAGCCTCCCCTACCGTGCTTCTTTCGCCAAGAGGCATCCGCACACAATAACCCCAGTAATTTAGGAAAAACCGGCCAATTCGTCCCCAAAATTAGCGGATGCCTGAGGTGAGGATTAACCGCCACCTCTACACTATGCTTTTTTCCCCTAAATTTAATGGGCAGCCTCAACAACGGGTATTTCACCACATCCCCGTGAACACACCGCACCTTAACCTCGCGGCTTTTACCCAATGCCCCGAGACGAACCAGGCTTTGGTGGATGGAGGTTTGGTTGCAACCTGAATCTACCAAAGCCTGGTATGTACCCCCCAATACTCACGGGTATTTGGTACAGGCCAGCCGGACCAGGGGCAGCTCGTGGCTCGTCGGGGACCCGGATCATGGTCCCCACGTCCATCACCGGGCATCGGTCTATGTAATGGTCTGGGTCCCCGCAGCGCCAACAAGCCGGCCCAGGCTTTCCTGCCACCCAGATGGCAGGGAGTGGGCCCGCTAACTGGCGTGGGGAGGGCGAGGCAGGCGGGTTGTAGGGCGGGGTGTAGAGACGGCTGGTCGTCTCCAGGCCGGCGGACCTGCCGGCCAAGGTACCCCCTCCGTCAGTCGGTCCGGTGGGACCGGTGGGCGGGACCATGGTGCTGGTATCGGTCGGGCCGCGGGCGTGGGGAGAGAGACCGCTGGTAAGTTTTCCCCGACTCCAGGGCACGCAACCAGGTGGTCTTCCGCCAGCTGGATGGCCGAGTCCAGCGACGTCGGACGGTGGCACTGGACCCAGGCCGCTGTTCTCCGGGGCAGACATGACGTGAACTGCTCCAGTACCACCTTGTCTATGATGCTCGCGACGTCGCTTCCCCCGGCCATCAGCCATTTGCAGCAGGAGTCCCGGAGCTGCTGAGCTAGCAGGTAGGGTCGGTCGGTTTCCGCCAACCCCAGCGATCGGAATCGCTGGCGGTACTCCTCAGGGCTCCGGCCGACCCGCTGCACGATGGCCTTCTTCAGCTCAGCGTACACCGGTGCGAGGCCCCGTCTGAACCTCCCGGTGCACCCAGCTGCGGAACGACTCGCGGACCTCTTGCTGAGCCAGGAGGACCGCCTTGAAACGTACATCCTGGTCCTCCCGGAGCTGCAGCAGCGCTCGATGTTGTTCCTGATGGAGGACCGCGAGTGACGAAATCACCTCCGCAAACGGCGAACCGGATGGTCCAGACCCCCTGGTCGTGGCGCTCCTACTTCCTTCCATCCCGGGTTTCGGCACCAGTGTAACAAAGTTCAAGGGAAATAGGAAGGAAGAGGCTGGAATCAGGGTAGAGCTGACGACTACAAATTTTATTCCTCAATACTATACACAAGCACTGTACGCGCATAAATCAAAAACTCCCACTTCCGTGGATGAAACAGTCTTTACTGGCTCCGAGCCTCTCGCTTCAGTTCCCAGCTCGCTCGTCCAGAGTTCCGCCTATCCAGCCGTCAGCTCCGGTCTCTCTCCTCCACTGTCTCTGCCTTGCTGGCTTTTAAGTCTCTCCACGCCAGTTACTGGAATAAGGCACAGGTGTTCATTATTTTTGCGAGCGAGCGCCACTCACTCACCGCTCGTCTCCTCACTCTCTCTCCTGCTGCAGGCTTCGCTGAACCACACCCCCCGTGCCACAGGTTAATGTGAAGGTTTTGTAATTTATGGTTCTAAAACTCAATTTTAATCATGATTACTTGATTTTTGAGGCACAAACAACATAAACGTACAGTAATTTACAGTTATCATTATGGGTATCACTGTTGGTGTGAAAAACAGGTTTTTCATCACATCGCGCCTACAGGAAGCAAAACAATTGAAATCGCTTATAGCACCTTCAATTGGAATTTCAGTCCAACAGGAAATAAACAACCAAACAAACAAAATCATATACTATAGGCTTTATATTTGACTCTGACTGAAAATGCTGTCTGAATGTCCATCAGTGATCAGAGTCAGCACATCATTTAATGAATGGCAAAGAAATGAATTAGCTTATACAGTATTTCCCCACAGGATCAGCAGCTACGACAAACACGAAATGTCCCTCAAGGCAATCAATGGTTGCCAACACAC
The DNA here is from genome assembly GCF_024868665.1 of Triplophysa rosa. NCBI lineage: Eukaryota > Metazoa > Chordata > Actinopteri > Cypriniformes > Nemacheilidae > Triplophysa > Triplophysa rosa. The sequence continues at coordinate 8,039,066 of NC_079903.1, read as the reverse complement.
CAAATACAATTCCTCTTCCAGAAAATACAATTACTTCTCCTACAGGTCACTAAACTTCAGAGCTGCCCATTCTATTACAATACCTCTCCAAACAATTATCTTAATTAACATCTGGCGTAGTTGATGTACAATTTTAACCAAGCCATTTCCCACAGTTACTTTGCCCTCAACAACAGCACATCTGTCCACTCCGAGAGAGATAGCGAAGGACGGCTTCCAACAGGGCATTATGTTGGCTGAAGGCTGGCAGAATGTTGGCAGATCTTCCGAGCTCGCTCACTTTGTCCAATCTGTGTCAGCGTCACGTTAAAACCCCTAGGCTGGTCTGTCTTTCCCTCATGGCTATTGCGGTGACCGTGCCAGACTCCGGTGCCGGGGTGTTTGCAAACATGGAGAAAAACAAGCTTTCTACCCGTTTTCCGTGCAGTCAGAGCGGCTTGCCAAAAAACAGGCGAATGCCGTTTACTTGGGAAGGAAGGAAAACATGACAAACTACAAAAACGCATAGTTTGAGTCCAGCCTGTTCATGACAAGCCTTCTCGCTGCCAAGATGATCAACGGATAATTTTGCTGAGGGGACTTGTTGTTTTTCAGAATTTAGTCTAGCAATCTGATTCTTTAATTAAGATCAAAGGTCAATTTGTTTGTGTACATTGCGTTAAAAAAATACAAAAGTTTTTTTTAGGCTAAATGTTTTTCCATACACTGAAAGTGAATAGGGGCTGGGGATGTCAAGCAAAGAAAGACCAAAATTCTACATCAAAGCAATTTTCTGTATCCGTATAATTGTTTGGTATGGTTAACACAATCAAATTTATTCCAAATTTACCTCTTAACATATGACTTTCTTCAGTGGAATACAAAATGAGTTTTTATTAATGCAAAATATTTTTCCGTAAAATGAAAGGGAATAGGGACTGGGGATGTCAAGCAAAGAAAGGCCACAAAATCATATCCAAGCCGTTTGCTCAAGCCATATTATTGTTTTGTATGGTTAACACAATCAAATTGAATTAATTTATGCCAAATTTACATCTTAACATACTGTATAACTTTATTCAGTGGAACAAAAATGTTTTTTTATGTTTTTTCATGCCTTCAGAGTGAACAGGGACAGGGGATGTAAAACAAAGGGGGGCCAAAAAAATCACATCTGAGCAGTTTTCTGAAGCCATATAATTGTTTTACAGACTAAACTTTAATCAATTTATGCCAAATTTACATATTAACATTTGACTTTCTTCAATGGAACATAAAAAGAGTTTTTTATGCAAAATGTTTTTTCATACAATGAAAGTGAACAGGGACTTGGGGTGTCAAGCAAAGAAAGGCCAAAAAAGCACATCCAAGTGTTGTTTTTTGTGCTAAACAGAATACAATTTTATCAATCTATGCCAAATTAACATCTTAACATATGACATATTTTGTGTTTCACCGAAGAAAGGGAGTTTTTCACGCAAAATGTTTTTCCATACAATGAAAGTGAATAGGGACTGGGCATATCAAGCAAAGAAAGGCCAAAAAATCACATCAAAGCAATTTTCTCAAGCCATATAATTGTTTTGTGTGGTTAACAAAACAAAATGTTAACCATTAATGCCAAATTTTACGGCTTATTCACTTCAGTGACATCAAACTGGCTGTCTCTTTAACACTGCAGCTTCAATAACGTAATCACACTTGACATCATTACATTTATGTCATGCTTGACAATAACATGGTGACAAACAATATATAAGACATAAAGAAGCGAAATGAAGAGAAACTACTGCTGAATACCAAAAATGTGACAGGGCTTTTTTCCCCTCAAGACAAACAGAGAAAATTCCTGCATCATGCTTGCATAGATCTGTAATACATTCTCTCAGTTGCACACACACACACGTACGCACGCACGCACGCTCACGCACTAAATCTTAAATGTCAGTGACGGTACAACTATCTGCTGCAGACTAATGAAGCGACTTATTATCAGACAAACGTTCTGCCTGCGTCTCAGACAAAAGCCCCGCTGTTACCCATGTCAAATAACAAACTAAATCTACCTTCATCTCCTCCCTACGTTCTGATAACGTGAAATCAAAATTGACCCTATTTTCTTTCTTCGCGCGCTGCAGTCTTGCCGCGAATGATTCAACTGCACGTGTTATTCCAAAGGACAAAATGTTTGCCTTCATAATCTTTCATCAAAATGCCCTGCAATAACTTGCCTCGCCTCTGAAGCAACTTTTCAATCAATTCCAGATGGATTATATCGAGTTCAGTTCTGCTTTTTGATGTCCTGTTTCAGAAATATGTCATATTACGGATGTAAACATCATTTCATTTTGACTTTGTATACAGTTATTTAACTATCCAGTCACATCAATTGAGGGATTGTGATCAGATCAGATTTTTTGGATACGAACAAAAATAATGTTAATGCTTACTGTTCAAAATGGTCTAAATAAACCATATCATTTCGCTAAATAATATACTTATTAATAGAATATAATATGTACATAATTGTACTATGGCATCTAACATCCAATCAGCATTCAGCTTCAAATAAACAAATAAACAATGTTGGCTTGAGCACACATCTCAAAAGTCTTTCAAAGCAACACTTCATATATCTCCACCGATGAACCATTAATGATACTAAATTGCTTTTGTTACGACGGCGCTGATGTGGATGCTATGAATCGAAGAATCGATCGGTTTGTTTGTGTGCCCGGCCGAGAGAGAGCCAGACAGATTTAGACTCATTACTCAACGTCCACCCTGCACCCAAACTCTTCCTTACGCAGCACATTTCCTCTCGACCCGACCCAGTAACCCACTGCGGTTCTGCAGCCGGCTCACCTCACCACACAGATTTACTGCACATCCTGGCACCCACCCACCTTTCTTGTCCCCGAAGAAAAGGGTCTGTTGTGCTGGGTTTGACCACTGGAGGGAGGTGTTATCATTATAGTCCACTCGACAGGTCATGTTGGCTGTGCTGCCCTCAACCACCGTCACATTCTGAGTGATGGGAAACTGAGTCTGGCTACCTGCAGAGAGACAGACAGGGAGGGAGACAGGTTCATAAACACGGGTAAAAAGAGAGCAGAGAATCGTAATCACTGTGACATTAAGAATACCAATGGATAGCTTTGATTCTGGATGCTGATTGGTCTAGCAGTGTATTAATACACATAAATAAATAAATACATAAAAGAAAATAAGTATATTCCTTATACTTAAAAGATAATTGCTTTAGACCTTTGGCAAAGAGGAACATTATCAATCAATTTTATGCTACTCTCTCTCTGGTACTAAACTCAATTCAGATTGATCAATCGCATCAATCGGATACGTGGTGGTCTCATAACCGCCACGTATCCGGGATTAAGTGAAATCAGATCACTCATCTGGGCTTCCTCACCGGTGCTACTTAAATGTTTCATGTCATATAGGCACTAATATAATATGTAATCTTAAATCAATATTCTGTGTCCAATTACTTGTGTGGCAAGACGTCTTGTAAAATGCGGGGTAATGTACAGTACATCATCTGCGACACGACTACAGTACCTAAATTATGTATGGAAAGAGCTGCATGAAGATTGCTCAGTTTGTGCTGTACAAAAAAAAACACTATACAGATTTGAGGTCATGTGAGTGAATAGCGATAATTTCCTTACATACATGACATCACATATCTTGCGGACAAATAAACTGAACTTCATAAATCCTATTGAAGATTAGCCTACATATAATAACAGATCATGTCAAACCTGTTAAACATGACTGATTTTCATACACATTTAACATTTGTGCACACTTAATATAAATAAATAACTTTAGAAAACAGAATTGTTGACATTTATCTGAAACAGAGGTGTGAAGTTCTTGAGTATTTTACTCTCAAGTACATTTTCAAATATACATAAAAACAGTGCTTGAATTGGGGAAAAAGTTCTGGTAATCTCTTGTGCACCGTTGACATATGCAAATCACTAGCGCATTTGAAATGTCTACAGCGAAAAACAGTATTTGGAGATATTGCTGGTACAAAATATTTATTATTATAAATAGTATTATTTATAAAGGATCCATTTGCCAAACAACTGATTTGCGTTTCAGCATCAAACCACAATGCGTTTCAGCATCATACTTCTTACTCCACTACATTTTTTTTATCTTTAATACTTAAGTACTTCTAATCCAGTACTTAAATATTTTTACTCAAATATTTTTACTGAAGCTACATGAAAGTACATAGTTTAAAAAACGTCAACATTTATTTATCAAATGTAGTCGAGTGTGAAATATGCTTTATAATCTAGTCAAAGGAAGTACAAATTTTCCAAAGCAAACAGACTAAAAGGATTGAATACATATAAAAGTACTTGAGAGTGAAAATACTCAAGTACTTTACACCTCAGGTGTAAAATCTGTTGTTTTTTATCAATAAGTCAAGATTCAGAAGCTCTTACACAACTCATGCTTATGAAAAGCAAACAAAACCTATGATGAGAATATAGGCATGGGCCGGTATGATATTTTGACGGTATGGTAACCTTACGGCAAAAATACCATGGTTGAATGGTATTACGGTAATGAGATTACAGCTCTGAAATATGTCATTTTTAAATGTCTTGGTAAAACAACAACTTTTTTATTGAACACAATATATGATTTTTACGCAACATGTCGAATATTTGGAACAATAATAAACATATGTCAGCTTAAATAATAAAAAAATAAGTAATTATAAGATATAAATTATAAGAATAAATCCTCAGGGGGAGGGGTCGAGTTACGCTTGATTCACACGGGGCGTCAGCATCAACGCTTGACAGAGGGCGTGTCTGAAGCGTGGCCGACGCGATCGTCATAGTGAAAACAGCCAATCAAATCGTTCTCCGGTCTTGCATGAACGCAATTGGCTAGCGCCTGCACTAGGTTATTTGCATAAGGCGATCTGATTGGCTGACGCCTGCGTTGGCCCTTGAAAAGGTGAGAAATGTTCAACTTCTTGCCGCAAGCAACGCCAGTGAGGTGACCCTGACGGACCCACAATTCAGTTTGGTAACGCATGACGTCACCCATTCAAAGTAAATAAGAAGCGTTGACGCCCTGTGTGAATCCAGCGTTACTCTTGAGCTGCACACGGCCTGATGGATTCTTGCACCTTCCGTCATGTTCTGAGATGTGAAAAACGTTCATTACGAAAAATTGTAGTTGTTTTAAAACAGTGACTTTCAAACCACGGTAAATCATGAAACTGATATCCGGACCGTGTCTAGATCAGAATATATTTTGTTAAGAATGCTTATATCTTTTTTAATACAACCAATAAATAAAAAAACAAAAGTGAAGTGTTGCCATTGATGACAGTGATCATATCTGACTATTAAATGCAATAATACCACAATAATAACAACATAAACCGCAATGAAACTCAGAGCCATTACCGTGATGTGAGAAATCGATACCGTCACACGTCTACAATCGGGTAAAGAAAACAGCGAAACACAAAGGGTGTAATTCTCTGCGCGACAGCTCTTTCCCCTCTTCCTCTCTGTTCGTACTGACTTGGGATCAGCAGTAATTGGTAGCATGGCCTAATTAGAGCTAGTCATGCTCGGCAAGGGACACACTGCTCCTGCAGCTGGGTGGCAAATTGACACATAATCCTGACTACGGCGCTCCTTCGATCCAAGTTAGCGACCGTCTCGTGTCTCGTCTGGGAAATGTAACTGAGAGGCATGAGGGACATTCAAGCCCGGCCTAATCACCCAGCCAGTCTTATTCCACATTTGTTTTAGTCTTCATGAAAAGTCTGCTAATTGCATTCCGTCCGCATCTCAACTCGCATTTGGCTCTTTTCAGAAGCTCATCTGACTTCAGAGAAACTCGCGCTTTCATATCGCAGGTGGCCCTGTGGTAAATATTAAATTGCGTTAATTCCGAGCTTATTAAAATGTGGAAATCAAATAACGCAGTACAACGAGGCTAAAGCTTCGGTTCACCCAAAGATCATAATTCTGTACTCGTGTGTCACTTCAATCAGGTATTCATTCTTTTCCAAAAGAAAAGAAAGTTGTATGAGCTTCACAAAACACAAGGATGAGTAAATGATGGAAGAATTTGAATTGGGCATTCTAATAAACCATTCCTTCACGCATAAAATGTGTCTCTTTTTGACCCCAGATTGGGTTGAGAATAACTCAGCATTTTTAGCAAATCGTTTTTACAAATGAACATGTTAAAGTCATGTTCATAACACAAACAAACATACTGACACGCCTGTATTATTTATAGCTAAATATTTGAGGCAGGAACTGTAAAGGAGCTGGTAAATCAGCGTGTTAGCGTGCATGAAATTATTCATGAGCTAATACTCGGTCTCGTGGCGGTGGGAGATCGCCGTGTGGGCTTCCCAAAAGCGCCAGGCACTGCTGAGTTCTCATGAAGGTGACATTGGGATCCGTCTCATTCTAGGCCCACATGCTATGAATGTGTTGTACCGACCGTGGCGTCGACGCCGACTTCATTATTCCTGAACAACATGAGAGCATGAGGTGTGGTTGAAACAGACATGCAGTGTTAATGTTAAATACTGACGCTGACTGATAAATAGAGCGATTAAACAAGAGAGAGAAGCAACGAATGAAGAGCAGGGTCACTGGCCTTCATTGGGACTTATTCACGCATTAACAAGAACAGAATGGAGAATGAAGTGGGTCATTTTTTCAATGTTAAAAGACTTTCTTCTAATGCAGCTTTAAAGACGAAGTGGTCTTTCCCAACGGTCCATCGTAGCAACAAAGGCTCAACAAAGTCATGAATTACATTTCATTTGATTTTTTTGCTGTGCTATTTAGGAGTGTGCCAGATTGGCATTAAAATATACCCAAAAAATGGTAAGCCAGACTGTTTATTATTTACCTATTTACCTTTATGCATCTGGCAGTTGCTTTTCTCCGAAGCAACCTTTTAATCTACACTTTTTATCATTACAATTTTGTATCAACATGTATGTTTCCTGGGATTAAAACCCACAACCGTTTGCTAACCAAAAAACCTACATGGTCATTCTTGCTGGTTAATCTAGTTAGGAAGTTTTTACGTTGTTTTTCAACAGTGTAAATTAAGCAATCAGTAAATCCAGAGTACATTTGCATATATTATTTTTATAGGACATGATATCCTTAAATAACTATATGAAGAGAACTTTTATTAAATGAACATGGAGTACATTTCTTAGTAGGAAAGGAAGTGGCGGAATCTCATAAACACCTGCGCTTAAATTGAGCAGGACGGAGCAGTAAATGAATGAACCGCGCATCCCGAAAAGCTTTTTTTCTGTTTCAGCTGACTTCACCACATAATGGAAATCAGTTCTTGATGAACGACCAGAAAGCAGACAAGCGCGCCAATGCAGAATACACTGTACGCCATTACCACCAGCAAATAGCTAACAAATAACCCCAAATCAGCCAGAGGAACGACCATCTCAATTCATTACACAGCAATAACACCCTCCCATTAGAACTATGGACTCATGTACCCCCCTTAATCTTCCCCGATACAGCCAGCAGAAGCATTTGCAGAAATGTTCCAGGGCAGGAGTCTACGCCAAACCTCCAGGTGAGTGAGTTTCTTTTGGCCGTTGTGTTGTGCTTCTCTGCGGCCCAGAGGAAATATTATTGCTTAAAAGTTTGTGGAGTTCAAGCAAGATAGAGCGGTAAATGTTGATGAGAATTTTGGGGGTTTATATTAAAATCGCTGACTCCCATTGGTAGTCACTCCCTAAAATTGCTTGTCATTTGCATAAAGTCGAGCAATTCTTAACTTTGTTGCATTGCTAGACACGCCCACTTCCTGTCGCCAAGGGTCACTGTCGTTCGTGTCGCCGGCTGTCTCTAAGCTACCATTGAAATGAATGAGATCATGTCGCTCTGTCGCTGCCAGTCGCTGGCGGTGCGAACAGGGCATAAGGCATGAAAGACACGCTTATCTGATCAATTCTCCTTTCACAGCGAGTCTGCGGCTTTAAACCTGCATAGGATTAAATGAGAACTAATGTGAGAGGTAATATCATTTTGAATGCTATGTGATTGGTATGTCTGTCAACCTTTGCTAGGCATGAGAAAATTTAAATTCATTACTTGTGAAAGAGGCCCCATGCTGAGGTAATGAGAGTGAGGATGAATTAGCTTTCATGCAAGGCTTCATTTAGGTATTAATACATAAACAGAGAGATAGAGAGAGAGAGAAGGCTTGATCAAATGGTCTAAAAACATCCCAAATCAGCGGTTAATAACATGATGAGAAATGAAATAATAATCACATTTCAAAATGCGACTTTTATAGATATTGAAATGTAGTACTAGTCAGTACAAATGTTTTCTACATGAATACTTTTCAAAACTTTTTGCTGTATTTTGCACTTATTTGTGTGCAGAAATGGAATTATTTACATTTACACGTTTTTCATTTAGCAGACGTTTCTGTCAGGATCCCGCCTTCCTAGTAGGGGTGTAATCGGACAGTTCATCGCGATTCGATTCAATATCGATTTTTTCCACCAGCGATGCGATATTTGCCGATACATCTGATATTTTTGCGATTCAATTCGATTAATTTAATCCATATTTTGACATTACTAGGCTAGTTTAGACAATGAATTACATTTTTAATAACCCAAAAATGCAACCAAAATATTAAACATGAATGTTTAATTAAACTGTTTGGAAATGGCACAATCTCTGTCTCAACTGGGACATTTACAACAACAAACTAACAGAAAAACATTTTTTTAAATAAAGAAAAATAAATAATAGGGGGAAAAATGTCACATAAAATAAAGCTTATGGTGGCAGCAGTCTTTCAACAATAGTGCAAATGACTGAGGTAGTTGTAGGGAAATAACTAATAAAAACTAAATAAAATACAAAGAATAAAGCTTTTAAACCTAAACGTTTGATCTGTCACAACTTCAGATCATTTAAACAAGTGCTGCAGCAGTGGTCTCTTTTGTGAGATTTTACTTTAACAATTTGCGTCCGAGAGCAATCACGTCTTCTGCCTCTTTCGCTGTGGTGTCACTGCTACAACCGCCTTGTTGTTGCTGCATCGCATTCACTTTTTCATTCACAAGACGAAAATAAACAAAAATGCGCGCTTTGGGGGAAATGCCTAGACGGACGTTACGTCAAGGAATGAGGACGCGGAGAGTGTCAAAATAAAGGTACATCATATCGATATTTTATGCGTGGCATCGATGCATCGTATCGTTAAAAATGTAATCAATGTATCGATCCATATCGATGTATCGTTACACCCCTACTTCCAAGCAGTTTTTTCTCTTGTTCTGGCCGACGGGATCATGACAGCCCCATTTCTTGTGTTTTGTTTTGGAAGCCACGTGCTCTCCTGTCCTCCGCCTTAGCCCGCCCCATCGTTTCCTTATTCATCATCCCATCATTAGTTTACGCCTTTCAACTGTGGCCCTCATTACCTCCCCTTAGTTTCTTTCCTATGTAATGCCCTTGTGTTTGCTGTCCTGTGCTGGATCGTTTGTCTTCATCCCCGTCTTGTCCTGTTGAGCCTGGTCTGTCTTTAAGTTAAGTTTTAGTCAAGTTTTATTTTGTCAAGTATATTGTTCTTGTTTTCCCCCTCGAGGGATTGAGTTATGTTTTGTCCCATGTTAAATAAAATGTATTTTTGTTGAGACTGAGAGCTGTCTGCACTTGGGTTCTGTTTCATGTCAGCACTTCTTGACAGAACGATCCAGCCAAAGAAGAACCCAGCATACAGCTCGCCGGGCACCTCTCCAGTGTGGATGTCCTCAGGGTCCCTCTCAAGGGTCAAGGCCATCGGGGTCCCTCTCCAGGGTAGATGTACCTTCCAGGGGTCGATGCTGTTGGGGTCCCCTCAAGGGTCGACGCCGTGGGGTTACCCTCAGGGGTTGATGCCGTCAGGATCCCCATCCAGGTTCGATGCCGTTGGGATCCACATGAGTCTGCCCCTGTCTGTGACCCTCCCGAGTTTGTTCCTGTCTCTGGGCCACCAGTGCATGTTCCTGTCTGCGGGCCCCCCAGGGGTTGTTCCTGGGCGTGGGCCCTCTGGTGTCTGTTCCTGTCTGTGGCCCTCCCGAGTGTGTTCCTGTTTCTGGGCCCCAAGTTTATGTTCCTGTCTGCGGGTCCCACAGGGGATGTTCCTGGGTACGGGCACTCTGGCATCTGTTCCTGTTGTGGCCCATCAGAGTGTGTTCCCGTTCCGGGCCTCAAGTGTGTTCCTGTCAGAGGGCCCCCCAGGGGATGTTCCTGGGTGCGGGCCTTCCGGCCGATGTTCCTGTCCTTGGCCCACCAGTGTGTTCCTGTCACTGGGCCTCAAGTGTGTTCCTGTTTTGGACTTTTAGTTATTATTTGCAATCTTTTGATTTTGATTTGTTCTTGTTGTGTTCCCACTTTGGGGTCACCAGGTGGCATCTTTTGGGGGAGGGGTACTGTCATGATCCCGTTTTGTTTTGGAAGCCATGTGCTCTCCCGTCCTCCACCTTAGCCCTGCCCCATCGTTTCCTTATTCATCATCCCATCATTAGTTTACGCCTTTCACCTGTTGCCCTTGTTACCTCCTCTTAGTTTCTTTCCTATTTAATGCCCTTGTGTTTGCTGTTCTGTGCTGGATCATTTGTCTTCATCCCCGTCTTGTCCTGTTGAGCCTGGTCTGTCTTTAAGTTAAGTTTTAGTCAAGTTTTATTTAGTCAAGTATATTGTTCTTGTTTTCCCCCTCGAGGGATTTGAGTTATGTTTTGTCCCATGTTAAATAAAATGTATTTTTGTTGAGACAGAGAGCTGTCTGCACTTGGGTTGTTTCATGTCAGCACTTCTTGACAGTTTCATCCTAAGTGACTTACAAATGAGGGATACATAGAATTTCCCTATTGTTGATTTTTGATGCACAACATAATTTGTTATGCTGCACACTTTATTTAGATGTTAAATATAATTAAATAATTAAAAAAGTTACATAATATAATATTACATAGAAAATAAAACTGGCAAAGTTATATATTTTTTACTTATTTTTCTTTTTTGTATTTTCTTTTCATTATTTGTTGTTGTTGTTAATTTAAGTAATTTTTTTAGCAATTTTGTTAGGTGCTTTCATTTGATTGATTATTAGTCTTTTTATGTTGCAATATAAATTCAACTTATTTCTGTTTTAGTTTAGTTTTTATTTATTTTTAGTTAACTAGTTTTAGTTTATTAATGAGATAACATTTCTCATTTTCATTTACTTTTTCATTTACATTAAGTTTTTCAAATAATATCTAGACAGCTTTTTTATTTGATTTTATTTAACAGAAATATTTTAATAGTTTTTGTAAACTATAAGAACCTGGACATATTTCATATATAATCGTCAAAAATGATATAAACAAAATATTTTACTTAGCAGAGTATCAGCACTGAAGAACGGATTTTGGCTTCTTGTCAAATCTACTTAATTTAAGGAAGTTAAATCAAGACAATTTTTAAACAATTTTGTTACAAAGTGATTGTTTCATATTCAGTAAAGCAAACTAATCCATTCATGATGGGACTATGTGTTATTACTATATTACTAATGTGTTAACCTAATATCTTCTTGTTAAATGTCAATGAACATTTTTTGTCAGATTAACCAAAGATATTGTTGAGTTGAGAACTTTAAATCAAAACATGAATCTTTAACGTATAAAAATAATGTTTGTTCAACAAACATAAATTGCGCAACTAAAATAAACATTTTAGTTAACATAAATAAATTATGCTGAGTAAACATTATGTGCAACCGGTCATTCTTTTGTTGTTGTTAATCCAACAGAATTTTTTTTCAGTGAAGTTCAATAATTATTTTAAATATAAATATAAAACCAAGAATGATCGCAAACACAGCTGAGATGTATTCAGTACTTCGACCAAAAGAAAAGTAATGTTTATTTTAGAACTATCTTAGTACCAAAGTACTGAAACTTCTGACATCCCTACTTCACTAGTTCACATCATGTCCACCAGGGAGAGATGAAGACAGAAAGGACACAAAAACTACAGGGATACAGACTACCAAATTGACAACCTAATTATTAATCACTGAAAAGACAGCAACATCACATATTTTAATTAATCGCCTGACCATGAAAGTAACCTATTTGCTGAGATGTTTGGGGAGTAAGGCTAATAGTGTAGGCCGAAGATGAATATATTTAATTAGGACTAGAGGCTTTTGTTGTGCCGGCCTACAATGGGATCGAAGGGTCTAGTCGAATCCCTGGAGAGGATGGGCTGGTGTAATTTTTCAGGCCACTTTTCACAGACAACGGCGAATTCTTAGTTAAATTGGGAAGAACGTGTGAACACTGAGCTCCCTGTTTCTATGCTCTTTCTGCTCTGGTTTTGAATCTATAGCTTTTCAAGAAGAAAAGGGATACATTAGAAGCTCATTAAAATCTTGCTGTATTTTACTCCCCATAAAGGAGCCACACGACTCAGGAAGAGGTTTAATTGTCTACCTAAAAATAAACATTGAATTATTATTTGCGTGTTGTTCCAATCCTGTATGCAGTCAACACGCAAGTTGAAATCTTGCAGGAGTCATGCAACACTTGCCATACGCCAGAGGCTTTCAAGAACAATTTTGGTACCATGACGGGTCAAAAACGTAAGACATGACATGAGATGAGGTTCAAGGTATACATCCAGCTCACAAAAAACAAGAAATAAATCATGTTTATATGATGCACGCTATTCAATTTTGTGGTCCATAAATGTGATGGATTTCTCCTACGGCACTTTAAACTGCTGTACACTGGAACACAATTATCATTTGAAAAAAACACTTCACATATAATCTTATCATTTCCTTCTGTTTGCTATATTTCTCATTACGATAGCCTTTTGAAATTCAATTTGAGCAGATATTACAAAATCCATAGGTAATTATCATAAGAGCAGATTACTGTGAGTAAATCAATCCTGGTTAATGATGTATCAGAAATAGACCTGATTCATTGCAGGCTCAGAAATGGAGTCTACATGACAAAGCCTACAAATATTGTGCCAATTGTGCTCACAAAAGACTTGAGTCATACAAATATTTATTAGAAATAACAGACTTTGAGCCAGTGCTTGAAGTGGGGGAAAAAGGTACTCTATTGTGCACGTTGCCATATGCAAATTATTACCACATTTGAAATTCTACAACAAAAAAAACTGTATTTGGACATTGCTGGTACGACATATTTATTTACAACTGTAAAGAAACCATTTGCCAAACAACTGATTTAATAATGGTAAATACAAATTTGACAATTACCTGTGATAATAGTTCTTAACTCGCTGTATTCCGTCCAGGATTCCGGATTTAGTATTAAATTGTTATTATTGAACAAAGCTCCATTGCTAACGCCTTGTGGACCGCAGACGTTACAAGCGGCTGTCACAGCTTGCGCTGTCGTTTACGAAGCTAGCGTATGGAGGACTAAACCTACAAAAATTATAAATAAATGAATGTATAAATAAATAAATATATAAACGAATAAATGTAATAATATGAAAATAAATACAGGAATGAATGGTTTGATAAAACAAAATAATTCGTTTTAGCTATTATTGATCTTAGCTTTAACTTTTCTTTTCATTTTTTAAATTGATTTATTATTTTTTGTGTCCATTTTTAATTATTTTTAATTATTATTATTTTTTATTTTTAGATTATTTTATTTATCATTTCCTTTTATTTTTACATTTATTTATTTATACGTTTATTTATTTTTATATTTATTTATTATCGCATGTATTTATTTCCACTTTTATTTATTTATTCTTGTATTTATTCTTACTTTTCTGTGTCTTGTATGATAATTAGATGGGTTGGTCTTGCCTACTATTGGTTCAGCGTAGATTGAAGCGTTTGATCGATTACTCTTGACTTGTTTTGGACTAACGTCACGTCACTCACTGATCGTTTGCTTCGTGTATAACGTTTATGGCGTGCGCACAATTAGCTAGAGAGTTACAGCATTTAGCCAATGAAGTCGATAACCATGCATCAAATGACTATGTGTCATTCAGATTAGATGCATTTATTGAGGATTTATTACAGATTGACGGAGAGATAAATGACAAAGTTCTTCAAAATCTGTGCGAGTCAGGGGGTGCTAAGGTGGTGACCAAGTTCCGGTTACAGGTCCTCTGCCAAAGAGGTGCATGAACGACCTCAGCAGATTCGTCGATTCTGAAAGCACAAGACGACTTGATATTAAGATGTCTAATAAACACAGACTTTCTTGTTACATGATTTTGACATTCTTGTTAAGATTGCAAATTATTGGTATGATCGCCCGTAACGGCTGAAGCGAGGTGAAAAAATAAATAAAGCGATTTGACACGGGATTCGTACCCATACAATAAAGTGAGGCAGCGTGTCACTACGGTAACAATCACACTAAGCTATTTCGCAATGCTAGCTGCTGCGGATCTTTGCAATAATATCAAGATGTCACACAACAATATGCAGCTGGATGAATCAAGGGAATATGCCCGTTTTAACTTGTGACCTCTGTGTTATTTATCTCTTATGGAATGTAGTTTACGAGTACCGTTTAGTAACCACGTCTTTTTAGAAGGAATGGTTTCCATTTGATGGCCCCTGTAGTGAAAGAACGATGCTCATTACTACCGTGTTAACTTGTGACTTAAGTTCACTATGTCTCAATTCATTTACATTATGTTACATCATGTTACATTAAATCTTTACGCTTTTTCTAACCGAAAGGCTGCTTATAACTATCACTTTGACAAAGCGTTAGCTTGCGACTTCGGTTTACAAGCTCATCTGTGTAGTTAAACCTTATTACATTTTGTGCTTTATGATTTTCACCAGTTGAACTGTAACACCACCATAGCACCCTCTGACTCGCACAGACTTTGAATGTGCTGCAAAGAGGCTAACAACCGAGGGAGAACTTTGTCATTTATCTCGCCGTCAATCTGTAATAAATCATCAATAAATGCATCTAATCTGAATGACACATAGTCATTTGATGCATGGTTATCGACTTCATTGGCTAAATGCTGTAACTCTCTAGCTAATTGTGCGCCCGCCATAGTTACTTAACGTTATACACGAAGCAAACGATCAGTGAGTGACGTGACGTTAGTCCAAAACAAGTCAAGAGTAATCGATCAAACGCTTCAATCTACGCTGAACCAATAGTAGGCAAGACCAACCCATCTAATTATCATACAAGACACAGAAAAGTAAGAATAAATACAAGAATAAATAAATAAAAGTGGAAATAAATACATGCGATAATAAATAAATATAAAAATAAATAAACGTATAAATAAATAAATGTAAAAATAAAAGGAAATGATAAATAAAATAATCTAAAAATAAAAAATAATAATAATTAAAAATAATTAAAAATGGACACAAAAAATAATAAATCAATTTAAAAAATGAAAAGAAAAGTTAAAGCTAAGATCAATAATAGCTAAAACGAATTATTTTGTTTTATCAAACCATTCATTCCTGTATTTATTTTCATATTATTACATTTATTCGTTTATATATTTATTTATTTATACATTCATTTATTTATAATTTTTGCAGGTTTAGTCCTCCATACTAGCGTGACGGCAGACGTGATCGGAATTGATCGGGCATAAAACAGCCGATCCCGATCAGGTTCAAAATGCCTTGATCGACCCCCAATCCCGATCTTTGCGATTGGCTCGGGACATCCCTAAATGTTAGTGTTCAGAACTTTGTCCTTTGATTCACAGTGATAAACGTAATGATATTTTAAGTAAGGAAATGTAATTTTAACATCATTTGACTTCAACCCTTACAACATAAGTGCAAAAGTAAACCTGCAGTTGCATGTTTCAAACAGAGATGGCGATAGAGATTCAAAACTTTAAAAACTTGGCAGCTTTAAAGCTTGCATAAAATCAATGCAATAAATACTGAAAATAAATGACAAAGGCTGTATTACATATTTGGCTGTTGGTTAACTTTATCAGTCTGCGCAATAAAATTGATTAAGATTTCACTTGTCTCATTTTGGTAGTAGAAAGATCTGATCGAGGGCTTTCAGTTGATATATATATCTCCATTTCACCCAAAATGTCACGTACACCCCTCTGGTTCTCACCCCTCGATATGTCTGAATTTGTTTTTCTGGAAATGGTAAAACATTGTACTTTTCAAATGAATAAACACTGTGTTGTCAAAGTTGAGAAGCACTTTTTAATACTTTTTTGGTAAGATATTTGCAAAACCCAGTAACAAACATAAAGGGTGACTAATAATAATGATGTATTGCTGTTTTAAGGTGATATCTGCTAAAAGTTACCTCAAAACTACCAAATATTGATACAAGGCACAAAACTCAACCTAACAGCATCTTTATCATCTATCTGCAGCATCTAACTGTCTATGAATAGTAGTGAGGATGCTGTACTGTTATTTCTATTCATAGGAAAGTGTGGCATAGACAGTGTGTGTTTGTTTTGATCGTATCAGAAGTCAGTGCCTAAAATATAACCAGAATGTTTGCTTATGCACTAATAGTCTGATCTGGATGGGTGGGTAAGCCCTGCTGCAATTACTACTGAGCAACAAAAGAAATGCAACGCAGCACGCACACACACACACACACGCACGCACGCACGCACGCACACACACACACACACACACACGCACACACACCCCACCACTTTTAATAGTAGGGCTGTGTACTATCCCTGCCAGTAAATTATCGCCATGGGGTGCAAGGGAACAGGCAGCAGAACAGAGAATGGATTTCCCCTCTCTAGCTTTAAAAGCTTTAAAGTGCCTTCCTCTTGCCTTAAAGAGACAGCAGAGACGTGAGCCCAAAATACATTGAGACCAGAAAGCAGCTCAGAATGCTAATAGGTTTGCTTATAACACCTCACAGCGGTGTGAAATTGTTGAAAATGGCAGGCGCTTTTTGGGTTAAACCCGCAGTTGCAATTCTGATAAAAATCAGATGAAAAATATCAACTCCTGATTTCTCTGTTGGCATTACAAACTACAGGTTTAAGCTTTGGATCACATTATTCCACTCAAATGTCCACATTTCTAAACGGAAAAAACCTGCATGCATGCCCATCACACCTGGTCACGTTACAGAAACTCTTCTCTTACTGCAGCCAAAGCACTTAACCACAGCATCTTTCTGTCAATCGTAAACTGGTCTCTTAGATTTTTCAGAGAATGCCATTGTCTGGAAAGATTTCCTGTGCCACGGGAAAAAAAAGAAAAAAAATCCGTTTTGCCTTCTGCATTTATTGTGACAATTCAAGTCCAGAGAACTTCAACAGAAACAAACCTCAACAATAACATAAAGTCATCCGACAGCAATGTGAAAGACTGAGCGAATGACAAGACACATGAAACGATCTGACTTATTGCATCATATTCATTTCTGAACTGATACTTAAAAACATTAGTATTGTTTTAACATGAACTTGTTTTCTTTGCGGATCTACAACCACAGCATCTTATTTGTTATTTTGTTAGTTTTCCGATTTCAGTTTTCTGCAAATAAAAACAATATTTTCACTTGGAATTTGGGAGAAATGTTGTCACTAATTCACAGAATAAAACAAAAATGATCGTTTTACTTAAACACATAGTAAATTCAGAAAAACTAAAAATAACTTTGGAGTGGTATTTCCAAGGCCGTACAGAAAGTGAAAGAATAAATTAAAGGGACAGTTCACCCAAAATGGAAAATTCTTGCATCATTTACTCACCTTCATGTACTGTAGTCGCAAAACAGTATGGCTTTCTTCCAAGGAACTTTTTTTCTTGAAGAATACCCTCAGCACTCTTTTCAATATAATGAAAGTAAATGAGCGGATGTCAAGCTCCAATAGAAAAAGCCCCACATGTACATGTGGCCAGAATATTCTTAATAACATTCACCTTTTGTCCTCGGCAAAAGAAAATAAATCACACAAATTTGGAAGGAGGTAAAGGTGAGTAAATAAAGACAACATTTTTTAGTTGAACTATCCCTATAAAGGACATGAACACGTCTAGATCATTTCAAGTGCTCTTACTCGACTCCCGTATCCAATTTGATCAAGTGGCAGATGAAGTGAGCTTTACTGTCTTTCTCTTCCATAAAGCTGAACTCACAGATGGTGTCATGCCACCTCAATTCGCCACCTCACATCCAAAATAAACAATTTCCGGTCACTTTGTCGCTGCACATTTCTGTCAGTCTGGACACCCATTCACCTTCCCTGTAGCCAAACTAGAATGAGTTGGAGCTGTTTTTTTACCGTCGCTATGCTGACAATCTTACAATGCAAGAATCTTTGTGTGCCACTCTGACACATCACACCGGACGTCCACCCACAACCCCGTTCATCTCTTCCTCCATCCTCCAAGTTAATACTTCCCCGACTTTTCTCACCAAATCCCTCACAGTGTCAAATCTCAGCTGAAGGTGAAGCGGTTTGCTGTCATCCCAGATCACCAGCCGTCCTTTGTGAACCACGACAACTGCCTGGGCTTCATGCCATTCCATTTCAAGCAAAATAAGACCTTTTTCCCACTACCTCTTTGCTCAGCTGCTCATTTAGGGCAAAGCTATTTCACTGTTTGACTTCTGCAACTCTGACTGCGTTTGCCTGCCAGCAGTTCGGCTGTAAAATATACTTTCAGACTTCAGTTGTGTGGGAATAGCGCTTGTCCAATCAGAATAGAGGAGCTGGACTAACTGTTATCTGCAACGCACAGTTGTCATGTCAAAAAATAACTTTTAATAACGGATACGTTCTATATACAGTAAGTCTCTACAAATGTGTACGCACACAAGAGAAGACATTTCCAGCTTTAAATGTTATAAAATGCATCAATGTTGCTGACCAAACCCTGTACAAAACCCAACAATGGCATCTTTCTCCTCACCGTGCAGTCCAGGTTTGTTAGAAACTCAGGAAGCATGTAGAGCGGATTCAGCTCATAATGGATATTCCTAGGACCAATTTATCAAATGTTCCGAGTTTGCTTTCTCACAGGCAGAGGCTATGTAAATGCATCCCGGGCTCCACTGGGAGATAAGGGGAGGCCGAACGGCACATTGTTTATTGGAAGTTGTGTTCAACATAAATCATCCGGCCACAAAGACAGAGAAGATAACTCACCTTTCACTTTGTTTTTCGTTGCAGCCTCTGTGAGCATGAAATGGAGAGGTGTTAAGATGAGAAAGAGGGATGAAGAGAGAGGGAGAGAGAAAAATTGAAAGTGATTAAACATGTCTCAAGGCAGTACAACGTGAAATACAGAAATCAGTCCTTAAGTTATCTACTACTTATATTTAAACTAGGGCTGTCAATAATAGCAAATAATGGCTGAATGTAATGTACTGTCAAGGCCAAAGCAGTCCATATGTACATAGACCATTACTTAAAGTGATAGTTCACCCAAAAATAAAAATCCTGTCATCATTTATTCACCCTCTTGTCATTTCAAACATGTATGACTTCTTTGGTCTGCAAAATACATTATTATTAAAAAATAATTTGAAGAATGTTGGTAAACAGACAACGGCGGCACCCATTGACTTGCATTGGTTTTGTGTCCATACAGTAGAAGTCAATGGGTCCCGCCATTGTTAGGTTACCAACATTCTTTAAAATATCTTCCTTTGTGTTCTGCGGAAGAAAGAACGTCATACAGGTTGAAATGACAAGAGGGTGAGGAAATGATGACAGAATTTTCATTTTTGGGTGAACTATCACTTTAATAAACCATGACGGACTAATCTGACTGTCAAATAGACTGCTTGTGGACTAGAAGTCAGCGATAGGCTTATTTTAATATACAGGCTTTAATATACTTATAGATATTGATAAATGTATAAATAGTGATTAACTGCTACGAATTTAACAAATGAATCAATACACGACACAATTAGATGCTTTTTCAAATGCAATAGTTTTTCCTTCTCTTTCAGAGTTTAAAGTTTGCTCATGTGTGAATGCATAAGCTTAATGCTTTCATTATGCCTGACCTTCTGCTTTGCGAGCTGCCTGCCATAAACATCGCCTTGATGAGGAGCGTAACAGACAATTTTATAGCACGCGCCATCTGTATAGACTTCTTTACAGACCCGGCTGAATAATAATGCTATACAACCCGTTATTGTCAATATGAATATGGAACATAAGCGTTCTGAGGTGAGACTAAGAACTGAAATGACACCGCAACAATTTTCGTTACACGACTGAAAATGACAGAAAAACCCTATGTAAATACTTTTGCATTCTTCTACTTCGAGGCAACATATTCCAGGTCATGAATAATTTACGAAGAACACTTTTTGACAACTTTTCCAACTCTGACAACACGTAGTCAAACGTAGGGTGAAAAGTGCAGATTATTTGCATGTGACATAACGGTGAAGCAGAAGATGAAAAACGGGAATGCGCTCTAAATATAGATTCTGCACAAATTAAGGAAAGTTTTTAAGTGGCTCTTTGATGAATATAACAATGGGAAGAAGGTGTGTAAGTGAGGGACTCAACCAAAAAGGCACACACTGTACGTTCTCTAAGTTTAATGGTTCAGAAGTTGCTCTTTTAGAACTCAAGAGACCCAGTGGAGTTCACAACTTTGTTTTAGGTAGAAAAGCAGATAACTTGAGCAAATCGTCACCTTGGAATGATAAGGTTCTGACATTTTTGTCAAAGTTGTTATTCACATACACTCCTAAAAATAAAGGTTCTTAAAACGTTCTTCACATCGATGTCATAGAAGAACCAATTTCTGTTATATGTTCTACGTCAGTTCGTGGTATGATTTGACTAAGACCTCCCAAATGTATACGCAAGTAAGGCGTACCTGTCAGTACAATTGCTTTGGAACCTGATGTTCCAAATATGGTAAGAGGCGTTACATTTCCATCACACAATTGCAGTATTTGACCAATCACTACACACTGGTTAACTGGCCAATGAGCTGAGCTTTGTTAAAAATGCTCGTTTCAGAGAGGGGGGGGGGCAAAAAGATTCAAACATACACAGTATGTGGAAAAAACAGCGTTTTTGAACCTTAAATCGTGTATACACATTGCATTACATCTAAAACACACGATAATACTGACCCCTTTAACTTTTCATAATCTGAACAATGTAATCTTGCAACAAAGAACCTTTTGTGAAACAGAAAGGTTCTTCGGATGTTAAACGTTCTTTATGGAACCATTTAGACAAAAAAGGTTCTTCTATGGCATCGAAGAAACATTTGAAGCATCTTTATCTTTAAGAGTGTATTCTTATTTTGTTTATTTACATTATGACATGTTTTTTCTTTACGTTGTGTACATTTTGGGAGTTTTTTAGAACACAAAAAGGTTTTATCTGCAAAGTCAAATGGAATGTAAAACCTTAATATCTGGCAGACCTTGTAATTCGAAGGTCACGAAATGTCTCCATTTGCTATTAACATATGGTCATTGCCGTCTTATAGAAACATTTGTGAACTTTGTCGTCTTACGGGTTCTTGCGCAATGATCGTAACAACATTAATTTAACTTTAAGGTAAATAATTCTTCAGTTTTCAAAATAACCTTGAAGCCCCTTTGGTGCCAAAGCAAAACAAAACCAGCACCTCTGGGAAAGCCAGAATTATGCTTCTATTTATTACACTGTGTACTGTCATTTAATTCTCACAACAGCAATTTGGAAGACACGGCTTTTGTCGTACACATCCAATTCCTTTAAAACCCTGATGTCCTGTCGGTAAAAAAAAAAAAGTTACCCCAGCACTGGCAGTTAAATACCCTTGACCCAGCACAAATGACATCTCTCGGTCCCAAAACCCGTATGGCTCAACCCACTTTGAACTGGCATGTCAGTCTCGAGTTTAACGAAGGCGTCGCTGATTCTCACACCCATTAATATCATTCATTCTTCCAGCCCCCAAACACCCCCCACCCTCCCGTCTACATGGAAGTTATTAATCTATGACTCTCCACACAGTGTCGAATCCAATAGTGTTGACAAAGTCAGACTCCATGATAAGACTCTCCTTGCTGTAAGCGGAGAATGTTTGCCAGGTCCTGAGAAGAATATCAATGGATACCAGGATCCACCAGAGAGCAAACGTTCCTAATCGCACTCTATTTGCTGCGCTTTAGGAATTTTTCTCTTCGTTTTCCCCTTTTGGGTTGTTTGTGGGAATTAGCGTTGTGGGCAAATAAAGAGAACTCAAAAAATGACAAACCCATAAAGCGGATCCATGGCGCATTTTACAAAGGCAGATTCCTAGGGCTGTCTGGGAACATGAATTATTAATAGTCCTGTTTGACACCTCACCTTAATCACAGAAACATGAATTGAATAATTACAGTTCATTGGATTTTTTAGTGTGAAATGGCGATTAGTCTTTCATGGTTTGCGTTGGGTTCGACACTGTGGGGAATGCCCCCGTGTCACACACTGTCTGGAGAAATCCCATCTGTCATGAAATCCGGTTCATATTTCATCACAAAGTCAAAACCTGTTGATTTGCACTGAGGTATTAGATTGTGGTCCATTTTTCCTTTTTAAGATTTACTACAAAATATGCCAATAACCAAACCTTTATTTAATCTCAACATGTGTTAAATCTGAGGAAGTACTCAACTTTAAATATCATTGCCTTAGAATTTAAGTTCTGTCTGCATTATGAGCGTCACATTTTTGCATTAAACTTGACTTTGCAGATAAAACCTTTTTGTTTTCTAAAAAAGTCCCAAAATGTACACAACAGAACGAAAAAAACATTACAGGATGTAAATAAGTTGGCACAAAAAAGGAGTATATGAATAACTTAATTTTGACAAAAATGTAGAACCTTATAATTCCAAGGCATTCATATTTTTTGTAGTTTATATTTTTGCTAATTAATTAAAAAAAAATTATTTGGCCATATATTTACAAAATGAATATGCTGTAAATCAGATAATGACTTTTTCTTTAACTCAATGTAATATGGGGTGTCATTACGCAATACATTAAATAAATAGGCCTATATCAAAATCATATTAATACTACACATATATTAATATCGTAAATAATTCAGCACCCGTTTACATTTTTGCCTTAAGAGTCCCACTGGTAACTCTCTATCCACCTCCATACACTCAAATTTTGAGTGTGAATCATTAGTTTAGTTTAGCGATTTCCACGGTGCTTTCATTAGCATTATTTATTTATTAAAAAACAATGGATATTACAATTTTATTATAGTGACTTCTTTTGGCCACAATAATCATATAGTGAAAATCTGACATCATGACAGCCCTAATTGTAATGTGAAAAAAATGCAACTGCAAGATGTTTACTTCATGGTAGCTTGTTGTATTTTAATTAAAGATGCTTTTAATAAGTGTTTTTGTTAAGAATTTTCTACTATTTAGAACAATGACAATTAGACACACAAAAAGAAACTTCAGACTAAAATAACACATCCAGGCGCTTTTCGATAATAAGAACTGGGGAGCAACACATGCTTAATTATCACGATAATGTGCAAAAATGTAATGACCCTTAAAATATGCATCATTTCCTCCTATAAAATATGTTTTTTTGTTGTATATTTTCAGTATTTTCTTTTGGATTTGGGTTGAAATGTGACACGGACACGTTCCAGTGAACCTGTATATTAAAGTTATTAAAATGTCAAAGTAAGGCAATTAGCAGGATATCACTCCTGGAGGTTCCTCTGGTCCTGCGGTGCACTGTGGTGGGCCCTGGTAACCACACGATCTCTTTCAGCATGTTCATGGAGACTGAAATCCCTTCTCACGCATTAATCTCTCTCTTCGGTGCTTTTTCTGGCAGGGCCTATTTCTGATACCTGGCTGCGGGCGATGTGAGGAGAAGGGGGGGAGTCGGTCCCCACGGTGATTAGTCTAACCAACCATGAGAAAGGGTTTGTCCTCCAAAGCAGATAGAAAGAGGCACTCTATAGACTCGCCCTCCAGTGAGCTCACCGGGCGAGCGGTGGAATCATACCTCACATTGCAAAACCGCCAGAGTCCCCTGGGCTCTTTGGCTGCAACTGACCCCACGTCAAAAAGTAACCCATCATTCCCGGGCCGAGGGGGTAAAAAAAAAAAGAATTTATCAGGAGAAGCTTGAACTGTTTGTGATTTTGCCGTACCCGAGTATCGAACCAGAATCACAGCAAAGCTTAAAGGTTTTGCTGTTTAATTCCAGGAAGTTTAGTCATATCGGTGATGTTGGTGGAAAGAACATTGTGGATTCCCTGGTGCAGCGTTCTCAAATAAGGCTGGCTGGAGACTACATGTGTAAAACTAAATATAGCCCTCATAACCAGAGCCGCAACCCTGCCTGTTTGCTGTGCCTCAAAACTTTTGCAATGTTGCAAGATTTCCAAGCTTTCACCAGGGACACAAACTGAAATCAGCAGTCGGCTAGTGCCCACTTAAGCAGACCTTCTCAGTCATGATAACACCGAATGTCTGAGGTGGAGGAGATAGAAAACACTCCGTGTGTTCCATATTACCACATTACAAATCCCAGAATATGAGTTTGATGGTTATGTATCAGTACATTTTCCTGCAGCTGAACCGCTCTGACTGAATAAGAATTTGATTAAATGTTACATCTGGAAGTTTTTTTAACATTACATCGAGTTCAACACACATTTGGATGAATAAAGCAAAAACAGTAACCAAAGAAAGCAGTGGCGGACTGTCCATCTGGAGAACCAGGAGTTTTACCTGGGGGGGTATGGCCGCTGGCAAATGTGGGTCGGCCCACTCAGTACAAAAAGTCAGAAGCCATAATATTACATCTCTTTTCTATGCAGATGGATAAGTGCGTCGATCGTGCGGGCGCCGCCAACAAAAGAGCGTGTGTTTGTGCTTGCGAATGTACTGCCCTCCCCCATCTGGCTGTTGTGATTTCTGTGTCCCAGACAGTGGTTGCAGCAGCGGTAACAAGTGCTCGTCAATATCAAAAGATTGATCAATCAAATTTAATAAAGACCGGGTTCACAGAATTCCAGCCAATCAAATTACAGAGACCACACAGAATACAGCAAATCAAATTGAAAGAGACAGAACTTACTGTCGGTAGGCGGGTGCTTAACATACGCGAACTCCAATGCGGGGATTCAGTTTTAATGATGACCGCATAGTGAGATGTAAGAAGGCAAACATAACAAAGCCAATGGTTTTACAATAAAAATGTTAAATAGTAAGATATAGAGGCGCAAACTACTTAACTTTTGTGAGTTTTGCCGTTGAAAACTTCGAAAAATGGTTTGTCACATAATTTAAGACGTGTGTTCGAGTTAACATGTCTAAAAACACACTGAAACAGATAAGATTACAGCATATGAGGCATAAGACATGATTGTGTGTATACAGTCTGTTTTATTAGCATGGAAAGTTCAATAGACTGCAGAACTATCATCACAGGTAATGAAATGACTTTTAATTTTTCTGTCAAATTTGTTTTTTATTTACTAAGCTTATAAGTAAGCTACTTACTTATTAAGCCCAACGAGTGAATGTTTTCTCTCCTCTCTTCTCGATTTATAAATCCTAAACACTCACTTTTTAAGACTTGTATAATGTTGATTTTGGACTTTTATGTCATTTTGATTTCTGTTTGTTGCTTAGACTGAACTGGCCTTTACGGTTTAATGTTTTATTGAGTTTGCAAGGTGGCATGAAAGGCCATTTATTAATTATAGTGCTATAGAATAGTTTGTGCATCACTGCTGAAGAAGCCCAGGGCCACTTTTTACTCCCAGTCCGCCCCTGAAAGAAAGATATTTCCAGAAGTAGCTTGGCCATTACTGTGCTGTTGCATGGCTCAGCCCCTCCAAAGTCTAAGGATTCTTTTTTTACATTTCGCTGTGTAGCTACATATACATAGATGTCCCATTATTGACCATTTTTATACTGTATATAGGTCGTCCGACCATATAGGAACAGTACAAGCCGGGCTCTGTTGAACGTTCTGTGGATTGCATTTTGCCACAGCTTTTTTTTGCAGGTTAAAAGTGGTTGGTTTGTGTTGACCGGCTTTAAATCTTAAGGTAAGGTGATTTTATTCATTAAAGTGTTGGCTTAGGGTCATTGGGCTAGTTTTTGTCTAGTTTTGATTGTTTTTGCACACAGTTTTTTAAAAGTAAATTTGACTTAAAAAGAAATGTGTGCAAAAACTTGACACAAAGAGATTAAGTAACATTTACATTAAAACTGGGAAAAAAAACATTACAAAAAATTTAAGTAGAATTTACATATGCAAAACTTTAAACAAATTAAAACAAAAAATAAGTAAATCCAATAGTTGTCTTTTACAGTGTGGTGTTACGATAGCGCAACTAACACAATACAACAAGACAAATGTGTTAGATAACACTACATGAAAAAGTTACCATAGTTTAAAATGACGTGTAATATTGATTTAATAAAAAGAATTAAAAAAACATTCACAATTGTAAAATGTATTTTTTGTCAAATCTGTGAGTGACATTGGCAACTAATGTAGACCAAAATGTTGGGCGTGTTGGGCAGTGATTGAATGACACATCTGTGTATGAATATCTGTATCTATCTTCTACATTTCTTATATTTTAATAAATATAAAAAATCCTTAATCTAATCACTTAGAGAAGTAATAAGTTAACACACCTAAACAAGTATTTATTTACGTCTGTAGCGCAAATCATGCATATTAAGTATCTAGCTATGTTTAACACTAACAGTTAGATTTGTTCAAATCCTTAATGAGCGATTGTAATACAGATTTTTTATTTAGCAAGCGTCACTAATAACGTAATATTTCAGTCCTTATCGGCTCCTGGGGGAAAGTAACCTGACATTCTAAACTCGCCCCGAAACCGATGCCAACAGAGCAGCAGTTTTCAACCCACAACATCCTCGAGTGCATGAAGTGACAGTCTGCTCAATGTCACCCCATGCTGTCCTCCTCACCTGTGGCCAACGGCATGTGAATAATTCAACATCTCTTTATTATTAATGAAGAATGAGCTGTAAGTAATGGCCGGTGCCCGGAGCTATATACAGTGACAACGCCGAACACAATTCTAGCAGCAGGAGAAACCCCATATAAACACCTCGCCACTTCCCATGGGAAAGTTTAACACCTTGCACGTTTACCGCTTTTTGTTTCCCGCATAATCATAGCTAGAGTAGCGCTTAAAGGGCAGATTGGAATGAATGAATTGGTAAAAGGTTAAAACAAAATTAAGTTACAAGGCCAAAATGTCTGAGTCACATACTGGTAGAAAACATTCCAAAAGTTTTTATTTTAATTCATAAAATACACTGATGTGAAAGCCAAATATAAGAAAAATGCTTAATTTAAAATGAAATACTACAAAAAGTTTTTTGCTAAATGTCAAACAGAACATCCCTCATAGCTTTAGCCTTATAAATGGCCTTTCCCACAAAGCTATGCTAGTTGACAATGTGATAGAATTCTAGTACAGAAAAAAAAAACTTTGCTTCAAATTTCCAAAAAACAGCTTAAAATGAACAAAAATTGAATCGAATCATTTTGTATGATTCACATCATACAAATTCATACAAACTAACGGCCTCGTAATAGCTACAAATTCCTGTGAGATCAAGCTGCCAGTAGCTGCTGTCCTGTATCTGGCACCACCTCCAAACACAACATAAATTGTCGTTGAGACACCGTCTTTTATCCGAAACATGTTTGCCGCTTCAAAATAAGAGTTTCGACGTTAAGCTCCCTTTGCATGAATCCCTGCAGCACACAGCATGCAGATAAGAGGGTGCCTGCAGGTAATGGAGTATTCAACCTTCTGCAGTCCTTATCTGACACCTCCCCAGAGGAATGACGGCCCGTCAGCACTGCATCTACTGCTCACCTCTGACTTATGTCTACAACACTGATGACATTGGCCGCCGTGTGTCCGTACACAAGTACAGCATGTTTAGAAGTGCTGACCGGCTGAAGTGAATAAGGTTGGGTGGAGCCATGCGGCTTTGAAATGATAGTTAACCCCAAAACTCACCCTCGTGCCATTTCAAACCTGTATGACTTTCTTTCTTCTGCAGAACACAAAAGAAGATATTTTGAAGAACATTGGTAACCAAACAACAGTGATCCTCGTTGACTTCCATTGTATGAACACAAAACCACTGAGACATTTCTCAAAATAGCTGCCTTTTGTGTTCCACATAAATAAGAGTCATACAGGTTTTGAATCACATTAGGATAAATAAATGATGATGGATTTTTCTTATTTATGGGTGAATTATACTCTTTAAGTTGTTTGCATTTGCATGCGAGTTGAACATGTTGCCAGGGTGACACCTTTAACTGACGTGAGTCAAGCTAATGATGTAATACACTAAATTGAATTGTGCCCCAGTAATCTAAGCATTTAAAACACACTTAAGCATTTGAAAGCCAAATTTTGAATGATGAAAATGAAACCTTATTGTGAAGTGTTACCAATAATTTCTATTAGATGTATAGTCAACCATCTTCATTGTTATTTTAAATTATAACTATAACTGTTAATAATATAAAAACACACCCTGAACATGCAAAACAGGACTGTAAAATAAAGTGCTAGGACTCTTTCTTCAAAATAAATACTGCTTGGTTTATCTTAAAGCTACTATAGCATTCAAACATTTTACGTTTGGCTTAAAGGTCCTGTGTGTGAAATTTAGCGGCATCTGCGGTGAGGTTGTGAATTGCAACCGACGGCTCACTCCACCACGCCCCTCCTTTTCAAAGCACTACGGTGGCTGATACGGGACAAAGATGTCGTCACGTTTCGGCTTCTTTGCCGAAGGCGATAACATATTTACGAAACGCGCTCTAAAGAACAGTTCGTCCGTTTAGGGCTAGTGTAGAAACAACATGGCGATATCCTTGTAAGGGGTCCCATGGTGTATGTAGATAGAAATAGCTCATTCTAAGGTAATAAAAACTTCATTATGTAAGGTTATGTATATTATACTATTCCTGTCAATAGATCCTCCTTATCACACTTTGCACCTTTAAGTATCCAAATTCTTCATGCAGAAAGCATGTCATACCGGTATAAAATAGTGCCTAATTTTACTCCTCCTACCCAGTTCCTCATTAAGGAGTTTTTAGCATGCAGAGGAACCCTGCAGAACATGAAATGACCCATGTGCGGTAGCTACATGTGGTCTTTTGGCCCCAAGAATGGCGAGTTCAATCCATCTATTTTCATGTTTCGAACAGTCTCGTGTCATCGTGACCTTCTCAAAGTCAGTGCCCTAAATCGGTTTTCATCCGTGTAAGATGTGACCTTTCCAGCTTGGAGGCTTTTAGCCTTACCTGCTGCAGCCCCATACAGCTCCACCACCTGCTCCAAAACCACAGCCTGACGGAGAGCTAATGCTTCAGAGATCAGCCCAGCTCATTCACGGAGCTTTGTGTATTCAACCTTCTGAAATTCAACTTCAATAAACGGGGAGAATGTTTTGGCACCTCGTGACACGATATGATGATTTGACGGCACACGTGGCTGCGTGAACCGCTGCACTCATTTTGGAAGGTATTAGTTTTGCTATTTTTGTGAAAAGGACAGTGGGGATGACGTTATTTGATCAATGGAAGAGATTAAATTAAAGTGGATGTCTATTTTTGTCACTTCTAAGGAAGAGACAAACAGATTTTAAGAGATGGATGGATAGACAAACAAACAGACAAATGGTTACTTAGTCCAAAAGATCTTACTTAAAGCCCAATTCCCTTTAGTTTGGGCACTGAATAAATGATGATATGACACCTTTAAATGTCTGAACAAATGAACAGATTGATTTGTTTAATACAGCACAGCAGGGAAAACAGTATGGCAGTGTTGGCATTAAGGAAGTGGATGTTTTTCTACACAGATCCATAAATATTGCAATTAGCAAAGCACAGAGAACAATAATAGCATCATAGATTAGATTGCTGCTAATGGCCACCCGAATCTCTGCTGTGTTAATTTGATCAGTAAATCTGATCTAGTGAAGTATGTTTGGATTTTTGAGTGGAAAGCAACAAAATATAACACAAAAATATAGAGAAAAAAGACTAACAAGAGAAAATGTATTTGCAATATAATATTTACAATGTGGATATGCATATGACTTACCATAAGATATATTGAAATATATTGCTGTTACAGTAAATTAAACTTGTTTCATCTTTTTCATGGTAGTTTTACATTATTTTCATGAATTAATAGATAATAGATCATTTATTTTCCATAGTTGTAGAGTTTTTATTTTCTGAGAGTTTTTTTTTATGGATGAATTTAATAGATGTAGATCTGTTAGATACGTTAAAAAAATCACATTCAGGGCATTGATTATAGGGTACCACAACCCTAACTGGTGACCTGCGGGCACCTTTTATCCTTTTATCTATAGACCTGATGAAAGTATAAGAAGTAGCCAAATTACTGTCCAGGTATGATAGTTGCTTAAATGATATGCAATGACAGTTTCTACAATGTCGGCTTAGTATTCTGTTTCCCTCTTGTGCTGTTTTGACCAACAAAGATGTTGTTTCAAGCCTACACCTCATAATACGACTCCAAGTTCCTACAGCATATCAGATTCCCAGTGAACCGCAGCAGTCCATCACTCACGTTCAGATGTGCACAAGCGGTTATGCTCTGATACACCGCTCGCCATAAATCTCTCATTTAATTTCCCTTAGAGAGACGGAATCAGAAAAACGCTCAAAAAGCACACAGGTAAATTTTCTCCAAACAGATTAAAGCAAGTACTAGAGTAAACAGCAGATTCATTGGAGAAGCACTACTGACAGTGTAATTTAATCCAGGACTGAGATTAATCTGTGTCTCTCAGAAGTTCATGCACTGATGTGGACGTGCGGAGCAGACCGGCTCTTTTCCCTGCGGGGTTTCTAGACAAACAATTTCTTATGTCATGCTTCCGTGAACACACATCTAATATGTAGTGTTGGCATACACTGCAGGCGGCAAACACATTGAGAGGCAACCAGTGTTGATTCCACCGAGACAGAGGTGTTGGGCGTTCGGGCGACGTGAGCTGGGCAACGTCCAAATTCAGGTGTAAGCACTTTTTTCAAGTAGTTTTGTGATGTTTTTTTTTTCATTTGTGGAAGGTGATTTATTTTAGGTAGAGGAAGAACAGAGGCTATGTATAGAAACGGTCTAAAGCGTGTCTTACATAAATGGCCTGTAGCGATGAAAGTCCTCCGCTAAACGTCTGCTTCCTGATGCTGTGGAATGAAAGCTAAATAAAAATAAACTGTGCTGTTGTACAGGTTAAACTGTGCGAGTAAGCAAATCTTACTAATTAGTTTGTTCCCTAATCACATGAGAGCGAGTTAAATATCATGAAAATGGAGATACAATGTTTCAGAAGGACGGCAGTGGTTTTTATTTTTTGCCATAAATCATTATTATTAGTCACCCTTTATGTTTGTCACTGCGTTTTGAAAATATCTAACCAATATAACGTATTCAAAAGTGCTTGTTAACTTTGACAACACAGTATTTAATCATTTAAAAATTTTATTTCTTGAAAAACTGCAAATTTGGACATCCGAGGTTTCATCCTTATTTCAGTTTTACTGCTTAAATCAGTTTAATACTTGGATAAACGGATCTGAAGTCGCAACTCAAAAACTACACGATGACATCACAAATATGTTATTAGTATGTGAGGTCATCCAGCATCACAGTTTTTTTTTACAAAATCCTAGAGGAAAAAGCATGACCAACAAGAAAATTATATTATTGTGCGGTGATCATTTACCGTTTGTTTGCTTGCTTTTTTAAAGGGGGTCATATGGCGAGAACACAAATTTTTCTGTGTCTTTGGTGTGTTATAAGTTGCCCATGCATGTATTAGACACATAAAATTGCAAAAATGAAAGTGTGGGAACAAAAGATGCATTCTATCTAAAAGCGAATGCTCACCCAGACCTGCCTGAAACGCCTCATGTAACCACACCCCCACAAATCTACGTCAGTTCGTGGTATGACTTGACTAAGACCGCCCAAATGTATACTCGAGTAAGGTGGGCGTACCTGTCAGTACAATTGCTTTGGAACCTGATGTTCCAAATATGGTAAGAGGCGTTACATTTCTGTCACACGCTTGCAGTATTCGACCAATCACTACGCACTGGTTAACTGGCCAATCATAGTGTGCTATGAGGCGGGGCAAAGATGAGATACAAACATGCACGGTATGTGGAAAATACAGCGTTTTTGAACCTTAAATCGTGTATACACATTGCATTACATCTAAAACAAACCATAATATTCGTTTTAGCCGTGTCATATGACCCCTTTAATATTTTTTAATATCGTTCAGTGTTTAAGTGTGGTCAGATACAACTAGCTGCATTCCTCCACTTTGGATTTCAGAAGTCATTCTCAAAATTCACCACTCCCTGGGTCTCCAGAGATCCAATGAGTCTGGAAGAGCACCAGATTAAACACCAGACAAGACAAAGCACTCAAGAAGAGGAAAATCATCAACACCATTTTAAAATTGACAGAACAAAGGTTCACAAAACTCATCACGTTTAATTCGAACAAGGTCAGCGTGATGCTTTACTGCAAAAATGACACCAGCCTCTATTCCCATTTGGCTCGCGGGCGACAGAAACCGAGAGGACGGTTAGGTGAGGCTCAAGGTCGTCCGTTTAAGGGTCACATCCCGTAGAGTACGGTCGGATCCGTCTGCAAGTGAGCCAACAGACATGCCGTCTGAAAACAAGCTGTATTATTTGGCCCTCCACGTGGAGACTGGGTCTCGGCGGCCAACGGGCTCCGGCACATAGCAACCACTTAACTGGGCCCTGGGAATCCAAGGCAACTGCACGCCTCGATAACACCCTTGTTGACAGGGCGACTCCCAATAACTCAATTTCCGGCCCAGTAATTTACTCCTGGTCCCCAGTGCCTCCTGTGTCCACATATACCGGACAAACAAGGACAGACATTTTGTTTACATAGGTTTCTTTATTTGTTGCTGTGAATATTTATGAATGTCCTACAGGGTCGGTGACACTAAATACAAAGGGTTCTTAAAAGTGCGCACGATCGGGAATCCCAAGTGTTTGTTCAGTACATGACCGAGCTCAATCCGAGTCTACAGAGAGAGCAAAAATTCACACGTCCCCCAAAACAAAGCATTTGTCGTTTTAACGTCCCTCACGCGTTCTTACGGATTTTACTCGGTTCTCTTAGAAGTCATCAATTACAATCTCGAGAATGGAGAATTACGAAATGAAAGCACGACTGCCCGTATGGCACGAATCGAGGTATGGAAGCGAGGGCAGGGATTCAAGGTCATTAAAAAGCTCACAGAAGACGCATGTTGACAGCTAACAATTACAACCGTCATGCAGCCAATATTGTAAGACGTCAGACCGAGTCAGTCAACGAGTGCAAGCCTTCACATTTTTCTTGCTCTCTAAATAAAATAAAAGCAAATGAAGTGGATTGTGACATTATTGGCTGGGTGGCAGGGGAAAGGTTACAGAGCGGGGAGAATTGTGGCAATTGTAACACATTAAATTCCTTTAGTCACAAATAAGATTGATGACACTCATTCAGTTCAGTTCTGTTTTTGCTGGAAAATAAGAAGTGGATTTCTGGATGTCTGGCAT
This sequence comes from Triplophysa rosa, assembly GCF_024868665.1. NCBI lineage: Eukaryota > Metazoa > Chordata > Actinopteri > Cypriniformes > Nemacheilidae > Triplophysa > Triplophysa rosa. Next base: position 8,005,332 of record NC_079903.1, on the reverse strand, counting down.
GCTTCTGCGGATAAATTTTTTCATATCAATATAAACTTCAGTAGGCTAGAATTTAAAATGCCATCAGATCCAAACCCCATTGGACCCCATTGACTTCCACTGTATGGACACAAAACCACTGAGACATATATGTACAGTACATATATCTTCTTTTGTGTTAGAAAAGAGAGAATCATATACAGGTTTTGAATGGCATGCGGGTGAACAAATGAGGACAGAATTGATTATTTTTGGGTGAACAATCACAATAATTAAGGAAGCACATCCTGACACATCATGGATTTATAGCAGATGTCTTTTCCAGCGAGATTTCAAAATAAATGTTATTTTATTTTTTATGTTTTACAGTTTGTTAACTGTATTTGCTGTGCGTGTTATAACACGCTTCTTAGATTGAACTAAAATTCTTTTAATTACTTGTGGCATTCGGCACTCACGCATTTGCACGTATTTGGTTGAAAACTAAATCTGTGACACAACTGTCGCAGGGCGACCTAGTTCATTTCCACTTTGAAGTTTGTGCACGTCGCTCACAGCAATAATGAGAACATGCATATGTACGAGAAAGATATAAGGATGAATGAGGTGAAGTTTCCAAGATTTTTCCATGTGTCAAATGTAATAGTTCAGCCAAAAATAAAAATTCTGTCTTTATGTATTCACCCTCATGTCATTCAAAACATGTATATGACTCTCTTATTATGTGTAACACAAACGAAGATATATTGAGAAATGTCTCAGGGGTTTTGTGTCCATACAATGGAAGTCAATGGGGTCAATGCGCTTTTCTTCAAAATACATACTTTTGTGTTCTGCAAAAGAAAGAAAGTCATTCAGGCTTGAAATGACACGAGTGTGAATAAATGATGAAATAATTTTCATTTTGGATGGACGGTCACTTATATATGACCTTACACAAGTTCTGATTCAAATATTTAAAGGGATACTTCACCCAAAATCATCATTTACTCACCTTCGAGTTGTTCCAAATGTGTATACATTTCTTTGTTCTGATGAACACAGAGAAAGATATTTGGAAGAATGCTCATAACCAAACAGATCTCGACCCCCATTGACTCCCATAGTAGGAAAAATTACACAAAAGAACACAAAAGAAGACATTTTGAAGAATGTAGGACAGCAAACAGTTCTGGGGCACTTTTGACTACCATTGTTTTCTTCCTACCATGGGAGTCAATGGGGGTCGAGAGGTGTCTGGTTATAAGCATTCTTCCAAATATCTCTCTCTGTGTTCATCAGAACAAAGAAATTTATATAGATTTGTAACTACTTGAAGGTGAGTAAATGATGACAGACTTTTCATTTTTGGGTCAAGCATCCCTTTAAAAGCGTCAAAGCAATAATATGGTTATTTTCTTCTCCACATTTTTGTATGCACCATTCATTTAACACCTTAAAACTTTGTGTGTGTGCGCAGTAAACCTAAAAGATCCACCACAGTGTATCTTCACCTCCCCATCATCCCTTAAGCAGGAGCCCATCACACTTGTCGCCAGGGAAGTCTTTCACAAACCCTTCTTCGCTGTGTGAGTGCCCCGAGGGAGAAATCCACCATCCGAAGCCCTTTCTGTTCCATCCGAATGAGAAGAGGCTGTTTTTAATGGCTCAGAGCGCTTAGCATGGCAGCAGATGGGAGTCCAGTTGGCACAGCTCTCATTATTGGAGCTTGAAGCCATCCTCCTTCCTACAGCCACCTGTCCGGCAGGTCTAATGCCACCCCAGCACCTGGCCAAACCATTACATGTTATGATCAGGGTTCAGGATGGGCGGCAGCGAGACGTCTTGCTTCATTTGTCTGATCAGCCAAGAGAAGAAGAGGCTAATGGCAGCATATGCGATCACCTTTTCCAAAAAGTGATCCGTTTCAGTGGCGACACCTCTTTTCAACAAACTTTTTGTACATTGCATCATTTCCCTTTCTGGCTTACACTATCAACCGCCAGTCTTCAAAGACCCAAATATGTCTGACGCGCAGATTGGGATGAAAATGGGTCGCTCAGACTAGGATCTCTGGTAATGTGTCTCTAAACATCAGACATACATCATGTGATGTGGAGTCTGACAGTGATTTGACGTGCTGTGACTTCACATCATAGAGACAGACAGTTGAGTCTGAGTGCTCATGAGAGCTCATTGGCTTTCGTAACAGCTGACTCCAGCAGTATGTTCCAAACAGCCAGAGTCTGAAATGAGACGCGGATAAATGCTGACAATGCCAATGCAGCATCCCATAATTACCTCCTCATTTAGATCCATAAACTGTGCTGGAAAAGAGCCAGTCTCTCTCTCTCTGCTCAAAAATACTTCCCACGTTCACCAAGATTAATTTGGTTGCAAGGGAATATTTTTGTGGCTCGGCTTTATTGTTTTATTCGGGAAAAAAATTCAAATGCCATTTAAACAGGCAATGAATAAACTTCAGATTGTTTTGATTTTTTTAATTAAAATAAATTCTTATTTTTTGAGGGCACAAAAGTAAAAATGTGGTGCAGTAATTGTTCTCCGACTGCATTTTCTATTTTTTACTTAAATAAAAACAGGCACGTGATTAGCTTTAAAATTCTATCAATATATGAAGGTTTTGAAAACAAGGCACAAAAGAGCAAATACAGCTAAAAGCCACATTGATAAACTCAAGCTTATCAAACTCAAGCACATAAATTATTACAATTTCTCAATTTTAGTCAAAAGCAGAGTTATTATAGTTTTGTTTTCAGTTTTATTGTAGTTTTATTCATATTTTGGGTTTGTTTATATAAGTGTTAATTATTATTATTTTAGTTTTTTATTTCCTGTTAAAAATTTGATTGCCTCAACTTGAACTTATTTCAGCTAAAGCAACATTTGCAATTTTTGTTTAGTTTAAGTATTTCAAATAATATTTAGGCCACAGAAAATGTCAGTACAACATCAACACAAATCATGTCATGTCATGACAAAATGAGGAAATTACATCATAGACAAGCTCCCTGTAGTGACCAAGATTATTATAGTTTACTAAAACTAAAAATATATAAAAAAAATTAACATTATTAATTAGTATATTGGCCATTACATACATATACCATGATCTGCTCCACTCCTGTCACCTTACTCTTTCTTCTGTTGGTTGTATATATATTTATTTATTTTAAAATAAAAATGGTTTTATATATATATTTTTAATCTTTGTTTTAATCTTTCTTTAGTTAAATTACACAGTCTGCAGAGTTGGCCAGATTTCATTTCACCGCTGGTTGTATGCGTATATACTGTAACGGTGTGTGTGACAAATAAAAACTTGAATCTTGGTCTAAATATGATTTAAAACACTTCAACTAAACGAAAATTGGACACGTTGCTTTAGCTGAAATAAGTTTAAGTTGAAGCACTCAATTTATTAACTGAAAATAAATAAAAACTAAAATAAAAATAAATGACACTTATATACAGCAGCAATATAAAAAATAAACAAATAATACAAGAAAAAATAATGACAAAATAATTAACATGAAAATTCAAAAACTGAAGCCAATTCAAAATATGAATAAAAATAAATACAATAAAACTGAAAACAAAACTATACTAAAACTCTTCTTATGACTAAAATTGAGAAATCTTATGAGCTTGAGTTTGATAAGCTTGTTTTTATCAGAGTGACTTTTAGCTGTATTTGTTATTTTGTGTCTTGTTTTCTTGTATAAATGAACCGCCAGAGGAAAGCAGATGAGTCTCGTGAGTTTGATCTGGGGAAATGATTGTCTGCGCCTTTAAGCACATATTTGCTGATGTCAACATATGCAGGATTTCAGTTACGAGAGGCAAATATTGTTTTTCCATGCCGTCTTCGGAGATTAAGCACTATACATATGAGACGAAGTGAAGCACACAATGGAAATAATACACTGCGCATTTATTCAATAAACAAAAACAAAACACGAACGAATTAAGATGAATGATGCAATTTGATTGATGATGCAACCCCTTCAGTCTTGCAAGTTCCGTTACTTAATTAGATACTTAACATACGTCACTTGCACATATACCCGGGACGCAAAATGTATACTGTATTGCACTGAGATACTATTGAGACGAAATACTATAAAAAGGTATCATAAACCAAAAGCTTCCTTGAGGAACAGCTTGATATATATCTTGTAAAGCACACGCCTCTTAACGTTCCAGTTATTACCGGCCCGTGTGATGCAACGGTCGTGGCAGATGTGCAATTGTCTTCATTCATCACAGGTAATCTGTCACTTTCGCTCAGATTTTAGGCAATATCCGGTGCCAAGAACAAGCATCCCATCTATCAAAATACCTCTGCCTCGGCAAACCGCAACTCTCTCGACCTCGTGATGTGGCCAGAGAACTCAGAAAATATCAGCGCAATATCAACATCATCCGCTGGAAATGAATGTGGGCGGACTGTCAGGTGATGTATATTGCAATTTGAGGACACTCAGGTGCCCGAACCGGCATGTAGCATTAAAATCCTCCCAAATAAAAAGAACATCTAGATATCAAAATTATACCTTCTTAGAAGAGAGCCTGTGGCACTTGTGGTCTTGAGTTGTTTGGTGATTTTCGGTACCAAATAGATTGAAACGGGACTAATGTACTGCCACTAGAAGCAAAATGTTTCAACCGCTAATGCATTTCTATCTCCCTTTGAGCCTTTCTGAGATTGAGGGTTTGCATCTGAGGGTCAAACTTTAGTCGGTTGACCCAGTTAACCCCTGCTTGTAAATGGTTTAACTACAGCATTTTGAGGGCTAAAACAATCATTATTTATTCACAGATGTTCAAAAGAAGCCCTTATTTCTGACAACATTTATCTAATGTATTGAATATAACATTTGTAATTTGAAAAAATTGATGTTTTGCCACTGCCCGAGTATTTTTGAAACATGCTTGTTTTCTTCTAGAAGTCCTCTTTGGATTAGACTGATGCACAGAGCCAAACAGGAAGCCATTAAGCCTGCATTACATTGCGATATGTACAAAGCCTATATTCTGACACAAATCGGACTTTCTGCAATGTCCGTTTATATTTTGTTTAGGCAGAATAAAAATTTGTCATCATTTATTTACCTTCATGTGTAGAACCTGTTTATGACTCTTTCATCTGTGAAACACAAAAGAAGATATTTTGAGAAATGTCTCAGTGGTTTTGTGTTCATACAATGGAAGTCAATGGGGTTGAATGTTGTTTGGTTACCAACGTTATTCAAAATATATTCTTTGTATTCTGCAGAAGAAAGAAAGTCATACAGGTTTGGGATGACATGAGGGTGAGTAAATAATGTAAGAATTTTTGTTTTTGGTTTACTAAATGGGATAGAAGAAACCGTGTATACTATATATAGATGATGTCGAGAAGATGTCTTCAGGTCACCTACACATACTGTACAGGCCAGGTCTTTTGTTCTCCAATTTTAACAATAATAAAGTATTCTATTCCATTCCATTCCATTCTCTTCTATTCTGAATGTTGTGTGCACCAAATCTAAGTCAATACATGTAGTTTTGTCATATGTCAAAAAATGAGGAAATGACATTACATAAAAGCCCTCTGTAGTCATAACCAAGATTATTACAGTTTAATAAAACTAAAAATATGACAACATGTTCATTAATATCAATCAATATATTGGTCTAAATATAATCTGAAAAACACTATTGGGGAAAAAATAAATGAAACTTATTTTAGCAATATAAGAAATAAATAAATAATAAAATGAAAAAGCACAAAATAAAATGGCTAAAAAAAATGAAATTACAATTAACATTAAAAAAGAAGAAGATGAAACGATGCAGATAGGTGTTTAGATATAAGCTAGTTCAGAGCTACACATACAAATCAGATATTTTTCCGTTTACCTGCATAAAAGATCAAATCTATGGCAGATGTCTCTAAAAAAAATTGCCTGTCAGTGTAAATGCCACTGTGCGTTGCTCTTTCTCATCATCCGTATTTGACCACCAACCACCCCATTCAAACTGTTGTAATCTGTCATAGAGTTCAAGGTTTTCCCATACTCATGCATTCTTGTATCTATGTACCACCAACATCTATCAGCACTACCAGTTTGAGGCTTCCAGAGAGCCAGTGCGAGAAGAGGAGCTGTCTGCATTTCTTTATGATCAATCAAACTAATAGGTCTCCCTGGGCATGTTGTTTACAATGGCCTTATTTCCCCCAGTTCGATCATGTATTTACTGCTTTTCACGCGCCTGTCAAAAGGAAATATGACTCTTAACCGCGCTTGATTCCACCAGCGAACTCGCATTAGCCCCGGCTTATTTTCTCTCTAAACCAGTGTCTCTTTCACGTGTCTCTCGCAAGCTCCAGAACATGTAATTTCTGGCTGTCCGGACTGATGCATGTGGCAGCCTCTCCACCCCTCAAGACTAACAATCATCAGATTTGCTCATGATCCATGCTGGGGGAGAAACAGCCCTGAGGCTTCCGCTCCACTCGTGATACGACCCTCCTACTTTACTCTTTAACTAGTATGTTTTTATCTGCCCTATTAAAAAAAAACAGATTTAAAGGAGCAATGTGGAGCTTTTAGCGGCATCTAGTGGTGAGGTTGTGAATTGCAACCAACGGCTCACTCCCCCCTCGCTTTCAAAGCACTACGGTGGCTGACACAGGACAAAGCTGTTGTCATGTTTTTGCTTCTTTGCTGAAGGAGATAACATATTTAGGAAACGCGCTCTGTAGAGCAGTTTGTCTGTTTAGGGCTACTGTAGAAACAACATGGCGATATCCTTGTAAGAGGACCTGTGGTGTATGTAGATATAAATAACTCATTCTAAGATAATGAAAACATAACGCTTCATTACACTTTCATTGACTACTTTCCTTACAAATGCAACAAACAGGAAAAGCAAGCTTGATTTCTTTATGGCCCTAAAATTAGGTTTTATGTGCATTTTTTAACTAAATATAAATGTAATCTGGACATTTTTAATGCTTTTCACTAGGGATATTTTTCAATAATTTCATATTCGAATATTTGAGCTCATAAAAAACGAAAAGCCTATTCGTTTATTTAAATTAAGTTAATAATGACGTAATTTGTTACGTTTTTATTTAGTCACAATTTCACATCAAGCTTATAATTATCATTAAATATTCATAACGCATTAATATTATTTCCCTGTATGTAGGTTTTTTCAATGTTGAAAAAAAGAAAAAATAGAAAAACACATAAAAACTGCATTTAAACCTGCGCGGAACGGTATAATACAAAAAGAAAACAGACAAAACAAAACGAACAAAACGCAATGTATACTGACAGTCTGTGATACATGGTTATCTTGTTTATTTTGTTTTACATGTTCTTGATAAGAAAACAAGCATATAGGCCTATATGTTAATCTGGTGAAAGTTGCTGTGACTGTTAAGATCCTAAAAAAATCACGCAACAAAGATGGAGCCATTGTAGTGCTTGTTCCCCTGTTTATTATGTGGCAGTCATCTGAGAAAGATATTTCCTGCTGATCAGCACCGCATATAAATATTGTTTTCTTTGTCGTTCATGGTCAGTGTCTGTGTCTTGTTTAGCTTTGCCTTGCATTTGCATCAATAAATAAGGTAGGCCTATTTATTTCAACTAAGGTAAGGAAGCGCATTTTAAAACCAACAAAAAAAGCATCCGTACAAATTTATTTACAGGCTTTAACTTGAAGGCGACGACCCTATTTGAATTTCTTAAAAGGAAAATTGAGGCTTTTAGAGATGGAAAAAGGGGCCAGTTTTATGCTAAGTCCAAATTCATTATCCTTGGTTGCAGTGAAATGTACATTTTCATGTTTCAAGTTGCTGAAATTAGCATACACTGCCCGTCCAAAAGAAAGTCACACACTCTAATACTTCGCTGGACCGCCTTTAGCTTTAATTACGGCATGCATTTGCTGTGGCATCATTTCAATAAGCTTATGCAATGTCCAGAATGTCCATTTTTTCCCATCCAGAGTTGCATTAATTTTTCGCCAAGATCTTGTATTGATGATGGGAGAGTCCGACCGCTGCGCAAAGTCTCCTCCAGCACATCCCAAAGATTCTCAATGGGGTTAAGGTCTGGACTCTGTGGTGGCCAATCCATGTGTGAAAATGATGTCTCATGCTCCCTGAACCACTCTTTCACAATATGAGCCGGATGAATCCAGGCATTGTTATCTTGGAATATGCCCGTGCCATCAGCGAAGAAAAAACTCATTAATGGAATAACCTGGTCATTCAGTATATTCAGGTAGTCAGCTGACCTCATTCTTTGGGCACATAACGTTGCTGAACCTAGACCTCAAATCCAATGGGAGGCTCTTACCTATTTGCTTAGTTAAATCTAGGTGGTAAACTTAAAATATTTAAACTAGCTTGCGATCTGTGTGAACAAAGATTTAGGAACACATACAAATGATTTTTTATAATTTCTGTATATTATAAAATCATTACAAATGATTTGAAGAAGCATTAAATAAGACGTGACAACTCCAAGGTCTTCTGTAGCGGTAACTTAACCCTGCAGTGACGCACTTTTTATTCTTATGAAAAATATGAATAGCATTTTTAATTTTCGAATAGTTATTGCGGATCGAATGTTTGAATATTCGTGCACATTCCTACTTTTCACCCAATAATACACACAAAAAAATATGCATATCTAACACTATCACTACAAGCAATGTATTACAGAACTATACTGTAGACCTACGTATATTATTTGTTATAGGCCCACAGTTCTGTGGAGACGAGCAGAGCAATAAAAAATAAAAGATGGTCAGAGCGACAGAGAGAAAGAGAGAGAGAGAGAGATGCAGAGGAGTCCAAAAAATGCCTCATCTTCGGCCCTCCATCAGACAGCAGGAGAGACGGACAGTATGTCGACTGATTCTCCTTGGAAATTGATTGCCTGGAGTTGGCTGTCGGGAGAGATTAAGCTTTGTGGCTTTCCCAAAACACGCCTGAAATGATCTTTGTGAAGCATCAGCCTGCCGAAAACCTTCCCATCCAACCCCAAACAAATAAACTCTCACTGGTGTAGATATGGCGCCTGCGGTAACGTCTACTGAAAGGTGAAATCCTTAAAACTTACACGATGGGTTATAGCCAGTGTTGGGTGTAACTAGTTACTAAATAATTAGTTACTGTAATTTAATTACTTTTCTCTTGACAAGTAAAGTAAGGGATTACTCTATTTTTTCTGTAATTTAATTACAGTTACTTCTGATGTAATTAAACTAAATACTTTGTGTAATATATGTGTGTGCAATAGTGGAATTGACATCAAAATTCAAAGTCTAACTTTAAAATCCATGCTTTACACTGCGTTCCAAATTATTATGTAAATTGGATTTAAGTGTCGTAAACATTTAATTTTATATTGTTCAATTAAACTTATGGATGGTATTGTGTCTCAGTGCTCTTTGGATCACTGAAATCAATCTCAGACACCTGTGATAAGTAGTTTGCCAGGTGAGCCCAATTAAAGGAAAACTACTTAAGAAGGACGTTCCACATTATTAAGCAGGCCACAGGTTTCAAGCAATATGGGAAAGAAAAAGGATCTGTCTGCTGCCGAAAAGCGTCAAATAGTGCAATGTCTTGGACAAGGTATGAAAACATTAGATATTTCACGAAAACTTAAGCGAGATCATCGTACTGTGAAGAGATTTGTGGCTGATTCAGAGCACAGAAGGGTTCGTGCAGATAAAGGCAGAATGAGGAAGGTTTCTTCCAGACAAATTCATCGGATTAAGAGAGCAGCTGCAAAAATGCCATTGCAAAGCAGCAAACAGGTATTTGAAGCTGCTGGTGCCTCGGGAGTCCCGAAAACCTCAAGGTGTAGGATCCTCCAGATGCTTGCAGTTGTGCATAAACCTACTATTCGGCCACCCCTAACCAATGCTCACAAGCAGAAACGGTTGCAGTGGGCCCACACATACATGAAGACTAATTTTCAAACAGTCTTGTTTACTGATGAGTGCCATGCAACCCTTGATGGTCCAGATGGATGGAGTAGTGGATGGTTGGTGGATGGCCACCATGTCACAACAAGGCTGCGACGTCAGCAAGGAGGTGGCGGAGTCATGTTTTGGGCTGGAATCATGGGGAGACAGCTGGTGGGCCCCTTTAGGGTCCCTGAAGGTGTGAAAATGAACTCTGCAAGGTATGTAGAGTTTCTGACTGAGCACTTTCTTCCATGGTACAAAAAGAAGAACCATGCCTTCCGTAGCAAAATCATCTTCATGCATGACAATGCACCATCTCATGCTGCAAAGAATACCTCTGTGTCATTGGCTGCTATGGGCATAAAAGGAGAGAAACTCATGGTGTGGCCACCATCCTCCCCTGACCTCAACCCTATTGAGAACCTTTGGAGCATCCTCAAGCGAAAGATCTATGATGGTGGGAGGCAGTTAGCATCAAAACAGCAGCTCTGGGAGGCTATTCTGACATCCTGCAAAGAAATTCAATCAGAAACTATCCAAAAACTCACAAGTTCAATGGATGCAAGAATTGTGAAGGTGATATCAAAGAAGGGGTCCTATGTTAACATGTAACTTGCCCTGTTAGGATGTTTTTGATTGAAATAGCTTTTGATTTCAGTAAATATGACCTCCTAATGCTGCAAATTCAACAAATGACCATTTTCAGTTTTTTACAACCTATGAAATGTTTTCAAACTCTGTTGTGCATAATAATTTGGAACAGTGCATTTTGAGTTTTTCATTTTTTAAATAAATACTGTTGTCAGTGGGAGGTTTGTTCAATAAAATTCCAAATGTACCCTAACTGTTGATTACTTGAAAATTATACTGACTGTCATTTGCATCGACAAATTAGGAAAACCAGAGAAAGATATCATTTGCATAATAATTTGGAACGCAGTGTAATGTATTATTCTCACATTTGTAATACTTTGGTTAAAAATACTACTTTATGTAGTTTAATATTATTTATTTGAATTAATTTAAAGAGACGTTTCATGTCTATCCTAGAATCACTTAACTAATCAAGGTATATCAAGTATATAGAAATTAATTAGTAATAAGCAATTAAATACTTTTTGGAGAGAGTAATTTGTACAGTAATCTAATTACACTATTGAATATGTAATTAGTAACTAGTAATTAATTACTTTTTCAGAGTAACTTGACCAACACTGGTTATCACATATAAAATATTATACATATCCGTATATATTATTTAAGTTTAATGGTCTCCTGTAATGTCATGTTCTGTAAAGACATCAAAATGTTAGCACCTGTCTGGCCACGTAGGGCTGTGGCTGGTGACATATCAGAGGCAGACAAAAGCACTTAACTTTGACATTTTGCAAGGTTGTAACTTCAGTTATGATAGAATGAAAGAGGGATGGAGGTCCGTGTTTATCTGACTCCGCAGGTCACGGTACTTAAGGGCTTGATTTCCTCAAGGCAGCCGTTTCTGCCTCTACGCTTTACATAGGCGAGGACAGTTAGGGGCCGTCACACAAGTCAGCTCTGTTTTTGAAATGGCGCTTTGGTGTTGATGGACATCTTGAGACAGTTGCAGTTTTTTATCTCGCACATTGACCTGCAGTTAAGACACAAAGCCATTAATTATGAAAAAAAAAAAAAATGCTGGGCTATTTTCAACCCAACTGTCGGGTTTGTCCTTTTTTGACCCAACACTGGGTTGAAAATAACCCAGCATTTAAAAAATAAAATAAAAAATAAAGTCAATGAAAGGAGCGGTAAGTAATTTCTGAGAAAAACTGTTATACTTACAAACCAAAAGACTGGCGGTATTTATTTACCGCCCCCTAAAATAATAATAATAAAAAATATTCGGTTCGATCAACTTTTTCTCCTATTTACACAACATTGACAATGAATTTTTTGTTTTATACAAAAAAATACCATTTTATACCATTTATACCATTTTTTGTTATATACAGAAATTCCATCCCCACTGGATGTGGCGAAACAAACGCCTTGTTCTTAATGGTTTCTGTGGTCTTTTCTTGTGTCCGTTCGCGTGTGATGTAGACAGAGTGTTAAAGTGTGAGGGAGACAGACTTACTTGTGCAGTAATATTTAAAATTTGATGATGCAACGTATCGCAATGCAATACTGTAATGTAATAATCGTACTTGAATCGAATCGTGAGACCAGTGATGATGCGCACCCCTTGTAAACAGTGACTTTACAATAGCTAAGGGGCACAATTGATTCAATATACATAGCAAGGTTTCATAAAATAAAACACAACAAATAAAATGATATTAATAAAAATATAACCGCTGAGAGTTTCACAGTGGCTTTGAAAATGGCACAGCCAATCAGAATCAAGGACCAGAACTAACCATTGTATAATTGAAAAAAGAACACATCCTATGCGAACAACCCCTAAAAGCCAGAATTAAAAAATATATTTGAAACAGCATTTCATGCTAAGATAACCACCATCTAAGATTCACAGAAAACAATGCGTGACTTTCTCCCTGCTCCCTAAAGTTAAAACTGAAGAGTCCATCGTGTTACGAATCGCATCAGGAGGAATCTGTGGGAAATCCACCATAAATCATAAATGAGAGCTGCATTAATAATTCAACGGGTGCCATTCAAGCAGTGTTTGTAGAAGATGTATCCATCCGCACGGATTAGGAACGGCTGGTTTTCTCGTTCGAAATAAATAAACATGAAATGCACAGTCAGGCGAACAACGGCACTTGTCCAAGTAAATGTTTCCCTGGCAAAGGAAGTTCACAAGGGCTTAAGATGCTTAAATATGACCCCTTCAACAGTAATGACCTCTCTAATTCAATAATGAATCTGTAAATATTCACCTGTTGCCGTAAGACTGCAACTTTACCGAAGCGTTCGGTCGTAGTGAGCGCTGAAAGACAGACCATTTACCCAGCATGACTCCATATACTGTATACGCAAACAGGGCCGTTCGGCTGTCTACAAGAGCTCCGCAAGCTCCTGTTGGAATTCTTTCAGCGCACCGGACCGTCAGAAAACACAATCAAGCGTGCCGTTTTAAAGTTTGCGGAGAACACACTGGTTCTTTTCGGCTGGGTAAACAGCATTTATCTTTCAGAGGACGTATTGGGACACTCTATTAAGATGAATATAAAGAGCGAGTAATTACGCAGAATTATTTTAATGATGAGCCGTGCCATCGAAGAGCTGATTTGTTGACATGACTAACAACATTCTCTATGCTGGGGAAGCGTGCCAACAGACCTGTTAACTGTTTACTGCTGTTGTTTTTTTGTATTCATCTTCATTCATTTACAATGAGGCGCAGGCAAGGTTTCCTTTGGGTTATAAAAGACTTTGGCTTTTATAAGAGTCCTGTCACACTTGCGCTGTAAACAAACAGAGAAGCAAACAAATGCAAGGACACAATTCTCTGTCATGATGTTGCGTGGAGGCTGGCGAAGGAAATGGGAAAGTACATGACTCAATAAGCTTGACATTTTTGCCATGAAGGTTTGAGTTGCTGATGTTTTCAATGCATTTTTTTCGGGAATTATGTAACTTGGTAAAAAGTAAAACTACTTATTTCAGGAGTTCAAGTTTTGCCCTGGTTATGGACGTTAGAGAATAGTTGACAATAGAATAGTTGACAAATAAATGCGTTCAATGGTGTGACACAGCAAAAATGTAGATAACAAACTACTATATTATTTAATATGAGTAATATTTATAATATAAAATAAGAGAGATTTATCTTCGTTGTGACTTTTATTGATTTATTTCACACCACAGGACACATTTTGTCAACTACCAACAAGCAGTATAGAGTGAGCTACAATAATAGTGGTGAAATTGATTCTATTACTGATTCAAGAACTTAAATCTTTTAATGTGTTCTCCAAAATGACTGATTCAATTTCTGATTCATATTCAGTGTCCCTTGCTGTACAGGTTTCATCGCTACACCAGTAGGTGGAAACCAGTAAGTGTTTAAGTATGAGTGAGTCATTAAATGATTCACTCAACTGATTCGTTCACAAACGCTGAGTCATGAGTCGTGAGCCAAAACTAGTCTTATAATGGGAGAAACTTTAAAGAGTCAGATTCGATTTGTTTACTTAATTGTTTCCAAAACTATGATGTATTCACAATGGAAACGCAACTTTGACATTACGTCTGCAGACGTGTCTAGACATCTGTGGGAGATGTGTGGCAATTAAAAATAAATGCTGAAACGTTACATTAGCGAGGAATCATTTTACATATTTAAATATTACTATAATAACATTTTGGTATTTGTCACATATGTTATTATCTATGCAGGGGAACTCTGAATAAATGATCAGAAACCTGTTCTTGACTAGATCAGCGTTGTCTACGAAACACATGCGCTAGACATTTTGCCTATAGTCAAAAGTCTGGTGCCTTACAACATTAACTCTGAATTATACAGAAGAACTCAAGTTTAGCTCTGAATTCACATTCCTGACAAATAAAGACCACGTATGAAAGGTGATAAGAGTATTTTGATTCTTTTTCCTTTTTTACATTTGCTTTGTTGCCATTACCACCAAAATCCCCCCTTCATAGCAGTTTTATTCTCTCAAAAACAACAAGAAATAAAGAGTAGTTCCAAAAATGAAATGACCCAACAGCTCGCATGTTGTCAGATTAATCCTGCCAATTAGAGGGGGCAAAGAAACTAATGTTCTTTTCTGTGGAGGATACCAGAGCATATCACAGTCTGGAGAGTGGGCACACATAAAAGGAGTCCCATGGGAAACAAGACCTAGTTCGTTTAGACGCTTTCTACGGAGGAAAAGATATGTTGCCACCCCTTTTCTTGCAAACATACCCACCGTGGATGGTAGGTATATAACCCAGACATCCGCTGGACCCCAAAAGACCGCTTAACATGACTACTGTATATTACACATATATGAGAAAAAAGTTTAGGCACTTTTAAGAAAAAGCGAGAAAAAAAACAGACTTACTTGATTTTCTGTGACTACAAATAATTGAATATCACTTTGTATTGAAATATTGAATATCAATAACATCAACATGCGTTTTCCATTGCTTCAAAATGCGGGAAACTTGTTAAACTTACAAAATTATGCTTATTTAGGTTTCAGTGAGGGTTAGATTTATGGGTGTGGTTAGGAAATGGAAAACACCCTTAAGTCAGTATAAAAAGCATATCAAGTCCCCATGAAGATACCAAAACAAGCATGTGTGTGTCTCTAATGCCTTGAGAAAAATAATATGACACCAAAGCATACCAGATGTACATACAGAATAAGGGTGACATTTTCCCTTTCCATTTATTCAAGAGGAATATGTAAAAGAAGTCCCATTGTGACAAGCCAAAATGCCAAGAATAAATGTTAATAGACCATCCATAAAATGCATGTATACACTCCTGGCATTAGCCATGGAAATAGATTGAAGCGCTGAAATGTAAAGTATACATATACTTGCTAAATGGAAACCTCCAGAAGCACTTTACATTATTCACTGAAACTACTTTACCTGCATGCCTCCATTATTCAGAGCACCGAACAAGAATGCATCGTCCCCAGCAGAGACACAGACCTACTCTCAACATGAAGCCCACTAGAAACAGGAAACTGGCTTACCTGTGGAGACAAAAGAAATGAATATGAGACACAATCCGGGTCGTGATGCATGTTTTGAGGATACAGCACACACAGAATTAATACACACAATACAGGGGGGAAATCTGTTCATAACTTACATGTTAGAATTGTATAGCACCACTTTAAAAGTTATGAAAAGTATTGAAAAAAGTATAAAAAGAGTATAAAAAGGATCAAATATAAAGAGGTATTAACCTTAAATTTTTTTAAGCAGGTTAAATTCACAACTAGAATTTAATTCTAATACACATTTCAACCCATATGTAAACATTTATAACAAAGTTTTGCATTTGTAACAATACAGATGTGTAAAATGTAAATGAAAAACACGTATGATGAAAATGTTTCACAGTGTAAAACCCCCTTGTCCCTCCTCCTTCTTTTACTAACATTTGGCATCGTAATTTTTGTATATATATATACATACATGTATTCATATTTCATATCACAATAACTGCTTAAAGTTTTAACACGATGTTGAATTTTGTTACAAAAGCACGCTGAGAAACTTCAGTGTTCTCTTAGTAACAAATTTGAGAACTTAAAAAACTTACATATTTATTTGAAGAAATGAAACATTAATTAAAAACAAACAAAAAAATTATTAAATAACCAACTGTTTCAAACAGATTAAATTGCAAAAGAACATGATTTGATAACCAAATACTAGATATTTAATACTTATTGTAATAATAATAGTTATTCTATTATAATATTGAGCGCCACTAAATACAATATGCTTTGATTTAATGAATTAAGACTTTTCAGCATTCAAACTACATTAGTGTTGAATTATTTGCATACTGTATACTATATGGCTATGCTCACATAACAGCGTGATATAGTCAGTTGCTTACTGTACTGTCATATTTAAGTGTTATGTTTAAATACAGCTCACTTTTAAAAGATTATGAAAGAAAGTCAATGGCATTCTACAGCAAAAGTGACCCTTCCTAAAAATGTAATTTCTAAACATTTGTAGCACCTTAAAACATTTGCATCACTTCCCCTGTCTGCCATTACTTGGCCAAACACACAATCCGAACCCAAATTACAAATACGCTCAATGAAACACGTTTTGCCTTAAAAGATGCAATGTGGAGATTTTAGCGACATCTAGCAGTGAGGTCGCGAATTACAACCAACGGCACACTCTACCCCTCCCTTTTGAAGCACTACGGTGGCTGACACAGGACTAAGATGTCGTCAGGAGATAACATATTTACTAAACACGTTCTATAGAGCAGTTTGTCCGTTTAGGGCTACTGTAGAAACAACATGGTGAATTTCATGTAAGGGGACCCGCGGTGTATGTAGATAGAAAGTAATAAAAACATAACACTTCATTATTGGCGCTTTTCCACTGCATGGTACCATCAGGTTTAGTACGACTCGGCTCGCTACAGCTCATTTCACTTCAGTGGGTGGGGATTATAAACTTATCGTCATGGTCGCGCAGCCTCTACTGCATTAGCATCATTGTGAACGCGACAAACACACGCACATCACAGGAGTAATGGAGCGTATCGATGGCGGATGGCAGCAAAACAAAATACTGCTAAAATACCAAAGAGTTTAGGAAATCTTAAAGCAAAGAGCAGACAACGATCATTTGGTTTGCTCGACGGCGCAAGAGAGTAAGCTAATGGGGTAAGCTATAGCATTTAACATTGCGTTACGGGTCTCAATCTCTATTTTACTGCCACGAAGCATATAATGAAATGCCAATATTAAGTATTAAAATGCGTACGTATGTGTTGCAAATCCAATGACGCCGGTAATGATTCTCACTGCCCAATCAGTGATCTGTGTGTAAACACGTGACATTTTGGTATCGGTAAAGTACGCTTGAAAACCTCAACCGAGGTGGTACTAAAAAAGTATCAGGTACTAGGTACTGTACCCAGTGGAAAACCCCCCAAAAGTGAGCTGTACCGCGTCGTACCGGGCAGTGGAAAAGCACCATATGTAAGGTCTTTATACACCTCTGAAGACATAGTTATGTATATTATATTGCATTTGTGTCAATAGATCCTCCAAAAAATGACACATTGGACCCTTAAGTTTCCTTAAAGGTCCAAAGTGCATCATTACACTTGTTTACAAGCCTTCTCTCATGACTCGCGAGTATAAAAACCTTTATATAAAGATGCACAGTAGCTTCGAAACACAACAGAATTGCAAACAAACTCCAATACATGAATCAGGCTAAAAAATCGGAGAAAAATATTGAGATATTTCTTTGTTTTGTTATCCTTGTCAAATTAATGCCGAGACAACTGAAGAAATGCTGTGGTTGGTTTTGCTGGATATTCCGGGCTTGCTTTCAGATGATTACTATAACTCAGAGAACATGTTGCCATGAAACTGAGCGTGCTCTTAATCTCATTCTGTTTATACAATCTGTCTCAGTTTAGGCGTTTGTACACACAAGCAGCACGATATCACAAATACTTTCTTTAGAAATAAAGGCAAATAAACTAATAAAACAATGAGAATAAAAACAGGAAGTAAAATGCGTGATGTTGTCAGCATTCCAGTTGATAAAAAGGCAGCTTTTCTATATAACCAACTGAGCCGAGGTGTTTCAAGACGAAATCTTTGGGTAGAGCCACAGTGCTTTAAAATCGAAACGTCTACGATAAAACAATGGCTGGAGGATGCAGATCAAGACAGCGAGAGCATCTAATAATTAGTGAATATTTACAAAGGGTAGCGACTTTCTCAGAGGCGGAATGTGACGCTACGGCGCCAGCATCACTTCACACGTCGCATTTGGACACACACTCACCATATGGCATCTTTGCATAATGATCAATTACAAACATGCTGTCTGAAAGCTGTACATAAATAAGCAGTATGAAAGCTCATCACCGGCAGAGAGAAAATGAAAGTATATTATAGATCAGAGTATAATTACCATGACATGCTATGAAATTATATAAAATCTGCGTTTGGTTTAAATATGACGTGAGCTGTCATGCTTGTTTCAAGACAAATGCATTATCAGCAGCAATCAGAAACCATAGTAGATGAAGCACATTTGGTAACACAGTAGTAAAGAAACTATAGACGGTTTCAGCGGCAACAACATAAACAAATGTTATGTGGCCCAAACTTCCGGTAGACATCCGCAAAGAATCAATCAATGACTGTTGAGTAGTTTTGATTTATTTATTCTACAAGTAGATCCTAAGTCACTTAAATCTTTTGAAAATGTAAACGTTATGTTTGTGCATGTAGAGCTTTTGTTGGAATGTGTGTTTAACTTTTTCCAGCTCTGCGCAGACCGATCACCTTATGACAAAATGCATACGGCATTAGAATAGCATTTCTAAAGCATACAGAGCAGTCAGTTCACAAATAGCTCTCACTGTGCTTTGATGTCATACGCCGATCCGTCTGCGATCAAACATCTGTTTGGCACGAGGCGGTACGAGTTTTCACCAGTGTCCCCTCGAGCCACGGGCGGGAATTCAAAATAACGGATCGCAACAACCTCTCGACTGTCCCATTGGAGGTAAGTAAAGTCAAAATATATAAATAACTTAAATATACTAACTATATACTATTTATGTGAATGTATACTCTGACACGTATAATTGTATGGCCGCTTTTTGACTGTTTAAACCGTTTATTTATTTTACACAGTGTAGACAGCGCTTGTTTTAGCCGAGATGCTAACGAATATAACTTAATGATGAAGCTTGTGGGGCTAACGTTAAATGGGTAACGTTAGTGTTAAATTACAAGAAATGACTTTTAGCTATTATGTTTATTTTTAGTGAATGTATAGCTCTTTTTTTTACTTATTGTTGTTTGTGTTGAATGGTTTCCTCACCCATGTTACATAAATTGTCTGTAAATAAATATTTTTATCATATTCAGTTGTTTTTATCCCTTTTCTCAAAATTTTCAGTATTTTCCACGTTGAGCAGCAAAAAAAGTAAGTATTATATTTATTATGATATTTTCATTATTATGTCATTTGTTATATTTGCACATGTAAAAATACTCATTGACAATGAAAAAATCGATTATTACAGTTGTTGCTATAAATAGCCTATTGTACTCCTTAACCATAGACCAAAGCAGTGACTTCCAGGCATTGTAATATTTTGTTTATTGTTACATTTGTAAACCAATTTGTGATGTGCTAAATGATTAAATGTAATGTTTTGAGACGTTATCTAAACCCCTCTTTTTTGTCTCTATGTCTTATTCCCAGAGACACCCAAGGCCAACAGGCGCAGCTCCTGTTCTCTTTTTGATATAAATACATATCTACTTTAGCAATACAAAATTGTGAAATGCATTATAGAAATCATTTTGACTTTGGATCCTCACACCACCTGGTAATAGCAGGAAACCCATTTGGAGAGAACAGCATTGTTTTTTTCTTGCTCGCAAGGATTTGCTTTTTGGCAAATTACAACTTTACCATTGGTGTAGGCCTTGCTATTAGAGACTACTTTTTTTGCTGGACTTTTTTACAATTGTATATTTGTACAAAATACCTGAAATATTTCTGTATTATATTTAAAGTTAAGGCAAATTATATGGTTTGTTTTGTTAAGATGTTGTTTTAATTTATAACAATATCACCAACACAATATTAATTATACATTTGATTTAATGAATTTAGAATTGTAATGTACAATATTGACTATTTTGTGAATATTTATTAAATATAAATTGTTGTCGTTTATCAATAAACTGTTTGCTTTGTATTTGCTTTTAGTATTTCTGCTTATTAAAATATTGTGAATAGCAAATATAAACTGTGAAATGGTGCCTTGAAGCACCCAAGATGGATCCAGACCATTTTAATAAAAGGGATCCCCAAGAAGCCTTGAGGGTTCCTCAGAGAACCGCCCTTCGTGAAGTGGTGCCTTGAGTTTCCCCTGAGGGTTCCGCCGGCATGGCAATGTGAAGAACCCCAAATGGTTCCTCAAAGTACCTTTAATTTTTACAGTGTAGGATTGTTGTAAGGTGGAAAATTGGGCAAAATTTCGACCCGATTATCTTGTAATGTGCGGCAGCAATTAGGTGGTTAGTGAATAGGACCTAATTTTGTTTGCAATGGAAATGATCTGTTACTTGACTACAAATGACGCCGACAATTTAACACGACTACTGACGCCTCAATTAGCCTAAAATTCTCTTATTTTATCTTGCCAACATCATTTCTTTAAATCTACTTAGGAAGAATTCACATCAGGGAAAAGCAGAAATTATAAATGATACAGTACATTTGGCCTGTGCAAGACTATCTAACACAACCCAAAGTACAAAGAATATCAACAATTTTGAATAGTAGCCAGAAAAGCCCTCAGACAATATAACAAGCAGGAAAGTCAATGAGGCCCGTGCATGGAGATCAATTGGCATTGGCAAAACTGTAGGATGGAACCTATTACATCTGCTTTTATTCGACTGAACTTTAACTTTACGCTAAACAAAAAAAGAATGATAATGATCTTACATCGCAGGGTGCCCCACAATACAGGGGCTAACAAACCAGAATCATAAATTAACTAGCCTAGATGCTTCGCGTAACCTTAAACCCTATTATTGCAAGCGGACGTGTCAGGGGTGGGATTCCTATTCGCGGTGATAGCAGTGATGAGAGCTTACTCTAGTTTTAACAGAGTGTAGAAGTCAATTTGGCCTCTGCCATTTTACGACGCTCATTTTGGAGTAAGCGATGCATACGCTGCCTCTTCAGATCCGCGCCCACCGCCGGCACGTGTAAAGCTGGAAGACAGAGGTATTGTGTGCACGGGAGAGCAGCTTTGGTATGAATAGAACAGAAGTACTGTAGGCACAGGCATGTGGGGATCAATCCGGGAAATTACAAAAGCGGAGAAATGAACAACTGAGCTAGAATAATGAGGTAATTCATCACAGCTTGTCAGAGTTCTGGGCTAAGGGAGGACTACAAGGGGAAAACTTTCCCCCTTTGCTTCTCACTATTTGTGTTCTTGGGTCTGTTGAGTATACATGATATGCCATAACCTAAAAATCTAAATTATACATACTGTACATAATCTGCACATATATTCATATTAAAGCGATGGTTCCAAAATTGGCAAGCCAAACTTGACTTTACTTCTACAGATCACAAAAGAAGATATTTAGAAGAATGTTGGTAATAACATTGACCTTTTTGATTTCCATTGTATAAACACAAAACCACTGCAACATTTTTCTAAATAGTGTTCCATAAAAAATTCATATACAGGTTTTGAAGGAGATAAATGTGAATAAATGATGAAAGAATTTTTCATTTTTGAGTGAATTACACCCTTACAGTAAGACATGTTTTGCCACAAAATTTAGATCTCACAAAACAAAATGAAAGAAAAATTAAAAAGGAAACTAGACCATTTAGATAACACCTTTTATGTTAATGAAATTTAATTGAATTTATTTTATGTAAAAAAATGAAGCATGATTTTGATTTGTTTACATATTCTAATTTATGTGTGATATGTTTTTTTAATAATAATCATCATCATATTAATTATAATTATTATTATAGCTGCTGTTGTTGCTGCTGTGGTAATTATTAAATTGTTTTTATAACATAATAGTAATTATAACATTATTATTAGTTAAGAAAAGTAAAAATAATTATTATAATTATATGTAATTTTCATAGTAATAATGATAATAAAATAATTATTATGAATACTATTACTATACATGAAACATAATAATAATAATTATACATTACAAATAATAACACATTTCTAGATCCGGGATTGAGGATTCTATTTCAACATATAGTGAGAAATGAGGTAAAAATTTTTACAAATGATTTCATGAGATGCCTCCACTTGCCCTTCAATTTTTTCAGGTATATACACATTCAGGTATGTATAGGCTATGTACTGCAGTGAAGTCACACTGAAAATCTTTTCACAGGTGGAACGGGACGGGCAATTATTAACAAACAGGCTTTCATTTGTATCCCATATGCAGCAGGCATGTTCACACACAATGCCAAATCCATTCGGCAAGGAAATTGTACAAGTCATGGTGAAATAAAATGGAGAGATTGTCCTCCACATTCTGTTCTGTCTCTTAACCCTCCAGCATTTCTCATATCCTGTGCCTTTTATGAAGCCCAGGGTCAAACCTCCAGAGCCCCCTGCAATCCTTCATCCGCACAATTGCTACTCTTTGTCTCAGCTTTTCCACTTCCTCAGACAAAAGCAAAACACTGGTCAGAGAAACACCAAAGATTCACTTCATACTAAAGCAAACAGCAAAGTCAAACATTCATATCTGAATATACATTTCTAACTTTACAGACGAGCAGTTCATATATCGTTTCAACTCTTGCTTTATGTGGTATTCTCAAAAGAAATGCATATAAGATAAAAACCATCTTTTGAAGGGCCTAGCTCTGGGCCAACATACTATAGATGCAATAGCTCTGTACCTAGGTCCTGTACCTTAACAGGTCGAGCATAGTGCTGCCAACACCAAGGTCATGGCTTTCGTTCCCAGCGAATGCTTGTATTGAGATGTACGTGTGAATCTTATATGTTTCTTTACATAGAAAAACCTAGAAAAAGTATCGCAGTGGAATGGAAATGTGAACGGCGTGAAATAAATGCAAATCGGAAGACAGTAATGTTCAAATGCAGAAATGCAAGGTTGCCCCAGGAGTTTGCCAAAACAGCATATTTTTGTTAGTGAACGTCTGATCTCCAAAAAGGCAATCAGATTTTGTGGTATCATAACATGCAGAGGGCATTTTTTCAATATCACAGTGGAGCTGCTGCCGGAGGAATGATTCCAGAGCTGGTCTACAGCACCATGGGGTTTTAACTGTGTGATAGACAGCTGGAGAGGTTTGAGCCAAGACCCGGAGGTGTTATTTCATGTGGTTCAGCATCTCTCCATCCAAACTCATTTTCTCATATAAATACAAAGCCTTAGGGAAGACGTGGCTCTTAATTGTGACACTATTTCATTCTTGGAGAACTTTGGAACGTAAAGCTGAAATTCAAGTTGTTGGAAGGGAAAAACCTTGAAGTATGGCATTTTGAAAAGACCAATTCAACACGTTCTTGTTTTGTACATGAATTTACCCTTTAGTGAATGCCCAATTATATATTGACGTCATCATTTTGAATGTGCGTAAAATATCCCATGATTCTTGAAACTTGTGCACGCACACATCCTCTGACCGACCTCCCTGGCATTGTCCACCTCATTACAAAGTGAGACAATGTGTTCCAGAGTTACTGTGGGGTCTTGATCTTCTGACCTTATTTCTCTTTCAAAAGTTCACCTCTGCCAGGCATCGGCTGAAATATTTATCGCAGTCCACCAAACAGACAAAGTGGAGAAGATCTGTCGGTTGACAGTAGAAGAGGGTGTGTGGATGAGACACATGCACGACGACACGAATCCAATGCAAAAAGGACATTCACAGTTTATGTACATGATGTATTACAAAGTATAAGTCTTCCCTAATTGTAAAAGATTTCAAATAAAAAGTATGAAAAACATCACCGTGCCCTTTCGATAAACATTTATAGTAAACAGAAAACGGAGATTTCAAAACCATCAAAGCACTTTAACATACGGTTCGTAAAAGTTCATGCATAACCCGACTAAACTTGCCACCAGATGAAAGCGGTCACATGACCTTCTCTTTTTGACCTCTGCAGCCACCTGCTGTGGCAAGATACAGTCGGGAGCTTAAGAGCAGAAGTGCTCCTGAGCATTAGCGCGGGGCGAGAACGGATTGAAATAGATGACTTTGCATCTCCCTCGCGTCCGCGGGGTCCCTGGCTTGTGGCTTTGGCTCCCAGAGTGATTTTTAATCGGAGACTGTGACAAGTGCCAATCTGTTCCTCCCTCGCCGATGGCCCGCGGCTCTCCTCCTGAGCCCCGCTGAAGGAGAACGTGGCCATTACGCCGCAGAAACGCTCATCAGCTCTGCCTGATGCTGCCCATTGACTCCCATGCACCGAGTTAGGATAAGGGGCCTCCGTTGGCCCAGGTCTCGAATATTAAAAAGTGGGCGGTCCAGTGGTTGACAAGCCTCTCATCCATCTTTATCGTGTTGGGATCAGGCCTGATAGCGAGGTGCCGATGCGTGGGAATGGCTCTTTTGCCAGCCGTGTCCGGAATTAAATTCGTTTTTATAGAGCGCTGTATATAGAGGGATAGGCCTGCTTTCCTTTCTCTAATGGCATCAGGTTTACCTCGAGAGTAGATCCGATGAACAGGAAGCACAGATCCGATGAAGAGAAAATGCATGGACTCTCATGCCATAATTCATCTCTTTGAAAATAAGGTCAGTGGATTCTATTATTGGGTTAATGGAACTGGCTTTTCATTGCGATTTGGGTTTTAATTGAAATGCAAAACCGTGAGGTCTCTGTCCCGTTGGTATTTCACAACAACATAGGTCTTCTCTCGATCAATTTAATTAATACTTGTAAGAGCAGTTGAACGTTGCACCTGTGTGTGCGTGTGTGTGTGTGTGTGTGTGTGTGTGTGTCTGCATGCTTATGCTTGACTGCAAGCTTGTGTGCGCTTAAAACGCTGTATTTATATATGAATGTGTGTCTCTGGCTCCTGAGGCCTGCTGTATAAACAATATACCGACTTCCAGGATATACATTTACCAGTACCACAATACAGTTACTTCTGGCTGAAAATTCAATGGAAATATAATTGAATGTATTTTAATAACCTTATAATAACGCCTGTTTTAAATAATCTGTTGTAATTGTAATACTACAAATAAAAAGTACTTGGAACTTCATGGATGCAAAAAATCATCAATATGATTCACAATATTACAAATGTATGAGAAGTCTGGCATTAGTGCAAAATCAGCTTTTATTCAAAGTTAGCTCATTATGTAACCCTGTAGGTAAAACGAAACACCTTAAATCAATTACAGTAATATTATAAAACAAAACAATTTTAACTGTTAAATCTGATTGAATAAGCCACAGAAGAAAGTACCTGATATAAACCACTTCAGAAAATGTAAACACCGGTCCAGAAGCACTTTTTTATTTAATGCTATTATTTTTAAATCGTATAATTCAATCACAAAGATATTCGTTTAACATTTTGATTTGGCTATACATTTTCTATTGGTTGTATTTCAAACGTTTGTGTAGTGTAAAAAAACTGAAACGGGAAGTTCTTCTGGACCAGCATTGGACCAGCGTTGTTTACGTCTTCTGAAGTGATCTATAGGAACACATGTGGCCAGTTTTAATACAGAATTTGATATTAAAGGTGCAATTTATAACTTTTGTCACTCTATTGCCATCTCGGTTTAAAATATTAATTGCAGGTTACGTTATGTACTTATCCTAAGCATGCACTGTATGATTTCAGCGACATTTTCGTTAAATACAGATTTTGACTGAACAAGTAATTCCAAAGATCACGATTTATGAGCTCATACTATTTGATTGCTTCAACTTGTGATAGTCTCACGACAAGCGGCATGTCAGAAATGTTTTAGACTATCCGAATGGCAGTCGATCACATCTCGTTTCCCCCGTATGCTGCACGACAAATGACACACGAAACTTTTAAAAACCAACTTGGTACAATTTAGAAATCGGCTCGATTTTGACATTTTTTACAAATTTTGAAAATTTGACATTTTATGTCAGATAAGTCAAATGACGTCAATATGACATTTTAAAATTGCACCACAACATATAAATGAGTATTTATAAGTATTTGTACATCTGTATAAGATTACTCATTTTTAATGTGCTTAATCAATAACAGCCGAGTCCGGGCACACACCGGCCCGGGGCTCTCTCCCCGGAGAAGGGGCGGCGCTCCGTGTTTGGAGGAACTACCAAGCTCGGAGCCCTCACCCCGGGACAGCACGGCAAATACGCATACTTTCCCATCTCTTATTATCCATACTTAATATCTGCGAGGCGAACATCGTGAAATCTCTAACATAAACGTCTCGGTTACGTTTGTAACCTCGGTTCCCTGATGGAGGGAACGAGACGTTGTGTCGAACCGACAGATGGGGTACGTCCTTGAGAACCAATCGCTTCCGACTTCTCTAGAAAAGGCCAATGAAAATTGGCGAATAAAATTTGCATGCCGGACTCCGCCCCCGGATATCCGGGTATAAAAGGGAGACGGCGTGCCTCATTCATTCACCTTAGTTCTGAGGAGCCTGAGACCTCTCACGACTGCTGCAGTGGACAGCACGTGTTGTGGCAAGAGGACACAACGTCTCGTTCCCTCCATCAGGGAACCGAGGTTACAAACGTAACCGAGACGTTCCCTTTCTGTCGGTCTCTCGACGTTGTGTCGAACCGACAGATGGGGTTCCAATGGAAAACGCCATAACACGGTGCCCTGTCACAATCTCAACGAAGCGACGGTGACAGGCCTGGGCGTGTCAGCCGTGAACGCTACCGCGAAATTGTAACCTACCAGTGGGTAGGTAGGGGGTCCCAGAGCTTTCTTGAAAGATGGGAAGGCCCCTACCTTCGGCCTCACAGGCGGCGGCCTTGTTTCTCTAACAGCGAGAAGCCGCCCGGAACCGTAAGGCACTGGGTAAGCGCTACTTCCTCAAGTGGGGGATGCGCTACAGAGACCACTTCCTACCGCAGGGAGGAGAATAGTGGAGATACCAACATGGTCTCACCGATAGGGAAGAACTCATGGGAAGAAAGTGCGGCTGAAGAAACACCGCGAGGTGGAGGTCCACCCGGGGAGGTCATGGGTTACCAAGGTGGGAACCAGCATGAGGATACATCAGACGGAACCGCCCTGCTGGGGAGTTGCAACGTCTGGTAGCACTAGGTCCGGTTAGAGCTATGCAGCGAATAACTCAGGTGAACCCGGCCTAAGGGGCAGGGCTGCTCTCGCATGTAAGTTCACCACCTGGTGTCTCGGGGGAGTGGTGGTAACTTTGGGCACGTAGCCGGGCCGGGGTCTCAGGATAGCGTGAGAATAACCGGGCCCGAGTTCTAGGCAATCTGTGGACACGGTGAATGCTTGTAGGTCCGCTACCCTCTTGAGCGTCCTCCCGAGAGCCGTCTTCATCGTGATGTGAGAAAGAGCGGCATCTCCGAGGGGCTCCAGGACCGCATCAAGGTCGTAAGAGGGTACGGAGCGCGGGTGATGTCCTTCCCGCGCCCCTAGGAACCAAATGATCAGGTTGTGCTGTCCTAGAGACTACCAGCAACTGGGTCGTGATGAGTGGCATCAGCGGCTACATACACGTTCAGTGTGGAAGGGGAGAGATTATTCTCGAGTCTCTGGAAGGACCGCATCCACTTGATCAAGCAACTCCGCGGGTCTTCTCTCGAGAAGAGCACCAGGATGAGAAGAGGCACCACTAGGCGAATCATCACCTAGTGGCCAGGGCCCTAGCCTGAGTAGTGGTCTAAACCGCCGCAGGGGTTAGGCCACTCAGGATCTTCTCGCTCCGTCCAGGGGCCAGACATGGAGGTCCCAGAGGTCTAGCCCGTGATGCCATAACGTGCCCTTCCCCTGGGAAAGCAGGTCTTTCGTCAGGGGAATCGGCCAGGGGGGAGCTGTCGTCAAGAGCATTAGCTCCGAGAACCAAGTCCGGTTGGGCCAGTCTGGCGCAACTAGTACACTTGATGCTCCTCTTCCCCGACCTTGCACAGGGTCTGTGCAGTGAGGCTCACTGGGGGAAGACGTACTTCCGCTTGTCCCACGGCCAGCTGTGCGCTAGAGCCTCCGTGCCGAGGCAGGGAGTACCTTAGCGGCAATGGGTGGTGTCCAGGGAGGCGAAGGGGTCTACCTGAGCCCGCCCTGACTGTCCCAAATGAGCTGGCTACGCGGGGTGGAGTCGCCACTCTCTGCGAGGCGTAACTGACGAGAGAGCACATCGGCTGTCTGGTTCAGGTCACCTGGGATATGTGTGGCCCTGCGGACTCCACAGGAGGAGGCGTCGGGCGAGTCGTGTTAGCTGCCATAAGCGAACGCCACCCTGACGGTAAAAAACGCTACGGCAGTTTTGCAGTCCGACCGGACCAGCACGTGCTCGTTCTGCACAAGAGGTTGTAACCCCTTCAGTGCGGGTAGCACATCCAACAACTCTAGGCAATTGAATGCCTGCTCAGGCGGGGGCTCGTCCATCGCCCTGACACTGCGTTCCCGTTGCACACGGCACCCCAACCCTGCAGGGAGGCATCTGCCTGACGCGTCTCGCCTGCCCGAGAGGGACCCCCGTCCGTATAAAAGGTCATTGAAGACCAAGGGGTTAGGTTGCGTCGGCAGAAAAGCGTAATCACCATCCGCCTGCTGCCGGTGTGCCACGCTCTCCAGGGAACTCGATTCTGTAGCCAGTGTTGGAGCGGTCTCATGTGCATCAACCTGAGGGGTATCACCACCGTCGAGGATGCCATGTACCCAAGGAGCCTCCTCCCGCTGACTGCTTGAAAAATTCCAGGCAGTACAACACTGACTGAGCGCAATCGCGCTGTAATGGAGACAGAGTTGAGTTCCATACCAAAAAAGAGTATGCTCTGCACAGAGGAGAGCTTGCTCCCTTTCGGTTGACCTGTGGTCCCAATCGATCTAGGTGCCGGAGCACTAGGTCCCTGTGTGTACATAACAGATATCACGAGTGTGTCAAATGAGCCAGTCGTCGAGATAGTTTAGTATCCGCACACCTCTCTCCCTGAGGGGAGTGAGGGCGGCTTCCACGATCTTCGTGAAGACTCGTGGGGACAGGGACAGACCGAAGGGGAGGACTCTGTACTAATATGCCTGACTCTCGAAAGCGAACCTTAGGAACGGGCGATGACGAGGGAGAAGAGACATGAGAGTAAGCGTCCTTCAGGTCGATTGCCATGAATCCATCTTGACATCTGACAGATGCCAGGATGCGCTTCTGCGTAAGCATCCTGAACGGCAGCTTGAGTAGGTGCCTGTTCAGGGTACGCAGATCTAGCGACCCCCGCTCTTTTGGGGACGATGAAGTACGGGCTGTGAAACCCGTTGAACATCTCGGCTAGAGGGACGAGCACGATCGCTTCCTCACCAGAGGGGTGGCGACCTCGGCCCGAAGCACGGGGCATCCTTGCCTCTGCTGAGGTTAAGAGGATGCCCCGAAACTAGGCGGGCGTCCGGGGAGTGGATCGCGTAGCCGAGACGGACTGTATTCCGTAGTCACCGTGATTGTTTGGGAAGCTCTAGACAGGCTCCTAGGGACCGACAGGGAGGCTAGGGGTACGCTCTGCTTCATCGACCTCCCGGGGGTGGTTCGATGGCTGGCAGTACGGATCCCTCGCCGTGGGGGGGGACCCCCGGGGAGGAGATCGGCTCTGCAGTTTTACCTGTCTGGCGAAGATGTAGCACAACGCACCATCGAATGAGAGTGCTTGGGCTGATGATTATCCTCGACATTGGGTCTCGCCGCAATGTCGAGTTGCCGAACACCGTCGTGCAGAGGGTGAGAGCGGCTGTGATAATACCCAGACGATATGTGGCACAAAGCACCGTCGATTGAGAGTGCTTAGGCTGCTGATTATCCTCGACATTGGGTCTCGCCGTGACGCAACGTCGAGTTGCCGAACACCGTCGTGTAGAGGGTGAGAGCGGCTGTGATAAACGCCCAGAGAGGGAGAAAACTTTTAGAAAGGTATTCTCGAACTCCCTGGGGTCTTCCCATGAGGGCCGCATTGGCTTTCACCGCGGCTGCTGATGGGGTGGTGGTCTCCTCTTCGATGTCTCGAAGAGGACCAGGGCTGCTGGGAAGCAGACGGTGCACGGGATCTCGGCGGCCAGAGGGCGGTCGAGTCGCGGCTGGGGAGGACATACGTGATATCCTCTATCTGCTCCCTAACTGTCGAACCCGACAGTATCACCAAACAGCCCCCCCTTGCGAGATGGGTGCATCGAGAAAGCGGACTTTCTCAGAGTTACTCACCTGTGCAAGGTTCAGCCAGAGGTGTCTCTCCTGGACCATAAGTGTGGACATCGCCCGACCCAGGGCCCGCGCGATCACCTTGTTCGCCCGAGAGCGAGGTCGGTGAAGCCGCGGAGTTCCTGCATAAGCGCTGGGTCGGTCTTACCCTCGTGGAGCTCTCTCCGCGCATTGGCCTGCAGGAAGGCCATAGCATGGAGAGAGGGGACAGCTTGGCCCGCAGCAGAGTAAGCTCTCGACACCTCAGATGCCGAAAAGCCTACGTGCTTTGGACGGGAGTTTAGGTCGAGCCCCGGGGGACATCGACGTATCCTCTAGCTGCCCCACCATCGAGGGAAGAAAGGGTGATGGAACTAGTTGACGTGTACGCGCCGAAGGGGGCGTTCCAGGTCGTACTAGGTTCCTCATGCACTTCCGGGGGAACACGGCACTGAGGGCGAGTGCGGCTTGGAGCCGCTCTCAAGCCCGATGTACCGTGTATCCAGCCGCGAGCGTTGGGAGAGGCAGTGCGGTGCACCGCAACCCAAAGCCGGCGGCCCGGGAAAGCATGGCTGACATTTCGACATCCGCTTCTTCCTGATCTCGACCCCCCGAGGGAGGGAGCTTCAAGGAATCGTCGGAGTCTGATGCCAGTAAGTCACCCTCCGATGCTGCAACAGACACCTCATCATCACGTACCGTGTCCGATACGTAATTGAGGAATAAGACGGCGGACCGTCTTATGGGGAACGGTCAGACGAGCAAAGCGAGGTGCGAACGGTCCGCGAGCCAGTGGCTGACGGATTAGCGCTCACAGTAATCCTCATATCACCCTCGCTGCTCGCCGTAGCGGGCGGCAGGGCCGTAGTCCTGCCGTCACGGAACGGGAAGCAGACAAGGTGGTGGCTGAGTCCCGTGGGAACACAGCCACCCGTGACGCAACGTCTGAATCGTCAGCCGCCCGCAGTGCGGGCAGGACGTATCCACAATATCTGCCCCAGCGTACTGGAAGCAGACATCGTGTCCGTCCCCCTCCTCGATGAGTGTGTTGCACCCAAGAGAACAGCGGGACATGCCACGCTGGAGAAATTTGCTCTTTTAGAGAAAAAACTCGAACACTTCTGGAACCGCCGAGACGCCCAGGGGAAGTCGCTGCAGGAAGGGACAGTCCGCTGCACCACGTCGTAGAGCCGGCAGTCTTGTAGCGAAGTCTGTTGATCACGAGCGAAGGCTCCGAAGAACAAAAGGTGAATGAATGAGGCACGCCGTCTCCCTTTTATACCCGGATATCCGGGGGCGGAGTCCGGCATGCAAATTTCATTCGCCAATTTTCATTGGCCTTTTCTAGAGAAGTCGGAAGCGATTGGTTCTCAAGGACGAACCCCATCTGTCGGTTCGACACAACGTCGAGAGACCGACAGAAAGGGAACTACTGTTCTACATTATAGACTGTTCTGTCCTTGAGAGCTACACTCACACTTAAATACACTGCAAATACATTCCTTACCATAAACACATGTTAACACAGACCAATGAATTGGAATGAACATGGCTTTTCCTCCCCGTCTGCTAATACAAAACGACTATGAGATTCACAGATGGCCCCAATCATTACTTGCGAAGACTGTGATCTGTTATTATAAATGGGCCATTACACTTTGTGAAGCAAAAATCAAATGCCATTCTCCATTAAAGCTTAATGGCTACCTTTTCATCTCAACCATAACGGATCATCTAAATACCACTGGCGAAACTCTCCACATAGACAGAGAGGAGCCGGCAGCTTACGAAGTTAACAACATGCAAAAGTCTCCTTAAAATTTAAATGTGCGTAATTGCAACAAAATCAAAAGAGGTTATTCGCTACTGGCCGAACCAGCCGTTCTTTTGTCTTATTAATGAAACAGCTCTTCCCAAGCGTCGCACTGTAGGTGTATCAGTTTCTGCAATATTTCTCTCATTTGTAGCTCTAATTTTGTAGGGTGTACGGATACGTCCCTGTAGACAAACCGTGGGCTATTTTGGTTCCGTTTCTCTACCTCTGAAAGTGGGGTAAGCAGCACGGAAAATCAGACCCCCAGGGTGGCACTCGCCGCCACTGTCAACCCAGTCCGAGACATGTCGTCATTTCTGCCTTCGTATCGACCGCCATTATCTTATGCAGCCTTATGACACGACACAATTACAAGGAGAATAAGGTGCTCAATATTTCCAGCTGCCCTCTGCCTCCTAATTTCTCCGCTTGCCGAGCGCGGACGACCTCTCTCTCTGCGCAGCTTTGCATACACGCTCCTGCCTGGTAGGCACATTTAAACTTCTGCTCAGAAGGGTGAATTGAACGAGCGTCGAGTTCAAAGAGGGTGGAACAGAATCAAATGGATTTAATATCGGTATAAGAGCGCAGACCTGTCTGCTAAACTTTTCACTTTTCTCCCTCTGCATGTCTAGCATATGAATAGAGGTGAAAATGAGGTGCGTCTCACAACGATGAGAGTGTAATTTCAATCTCGGCAGCGTTTAGAGATAGACATCTGAAGATGTGAATCTTTAATACTGAGCTTTATTTATGTAAACTATTGAGCTATTTAAATGAAATAAGAAGAGAATGTATGGTAAATTAAATTATTGCTGCAAGAACAATGTCTTTAATATAAACCTTTTAAACTCTGCCAGCCCACCGCTGGGTCCAATATTGCATCCGGTGTTGGGTGTAACTAGTTACTAAGTAATTAGTTACTGTAATTTAATTACTTTTTCCCTTGAAATGGTAAAGTAAGGGATTACTCTTATTTTTTCTGTAATTTAAGTACAGTTAGGTCAGTTGGTCAGTTAATAAGAATAATTTATGTAGTTATTTATTATTTATTTGAATTAATTAAATGAAAAGCCGTTTCATGTCAATCCTTGAATCAATTCTAATCAAGGTTGATGTAGGATATAGAAAGTGATTAGTAATAAGTAATTAAATACTTTTTGGAGAGAGTAATTTGTACAGTAATCTAATTACACTATTGAATATGTAATTAGTAACTAGTAATGAATTACTTTTTTAGAGTAACTTACCCAACACTGATTGCATCATGAAATCTATAAATTGTGGAGCACAAAACTAGACCTATATGGTGTGCTTTGAAAGATTAAAATCTCAGTTTACTTACCAATTCCATCGATTTCGCATTTTTGTTACATAAAAGAACATTTGTTGTACCAAACCTCCACCCACTGAAAATCATATAAATATGAAATTTAATATTATTCGTATCGCACAAACTTTTATCAAATGAAAACTCTCAAGAATATCACTGTACGTCACAGATCTAACACTTTAGAGTAACATAATAGGGTAATTGTGAAATTACTGTCAAATTGTTACAATTAAGAAGGTTTTCTGTAATTTTTTATCAATTTACTCCAATGTAAGCGGATAGAGCACTGTTTTAAATTCAGGTAAAATGTGCTAAATATGCACCAGAGCTTAATGACTAGATAGTAAAACATGTCATTTCATTCAAGTAATGCATCAAAATATTCTTATTTTAGGGGTTTGTTAGGGGCAGGCACCACTATAACTGATATTTACAGTCACTCAAAACACCACTGCACAGCAACACACTCAGAAACCTTCAGAACATCCTAGCAACGCCCTTTTAACCCTCCACAGCTTCATGAGGCCAAGTACCACTCATATATTCTTCTATCGTTTTGAACACCCACACATTTCATTAAACTTGATAGTTCATATAATTGATGGAAACAATTCCTGCTCGCACCTGTGCATGACACTGCAGGCATGTTCAACACACCAGGCATGGGGACACAGCCGAACTCAGATCAGTTCCAGAAGGCTGCTGTGCCACTGTCGCCCTGTATGTCTCGCTGCCAGAGTTGACAGGGGTCAAGTGAATGTGAGAGCCCAGGAGATGCTGCTGTGGCCAGGCTGCATGTGTGTTTCATCCATGATGTTGATAGATTCTCTGCCCATTCTGAGTCAGATGAGCAACCGGCCTGCTGTTAAGCTGTGGACAGGGTGCACGTCTCTCTCTCTCCCTTCAGATTTTTACATTTCCTGAAGAATATTACCAGTGGTTACTAGACCACTGCCTTGGTTGCAATAGTATTCAAAATGGTTGCCAGCCTGTTTCTATGGGGTTGCTAAGGGTGTTCTGGGGGATTGCCAGAACCTTGCTATACAGTTGCTAATAATGCTTACAGTAGTTGTTCCCATGATTGTTAAGGTATTATGAGTGTTTGCCAGGTTATTATTTGTAACTGGTAGGGTGTTTAATGTGGAAGTCAGCATGTTTCTATGGGGTTGTTAGGGTATTCTGGGTGGTTCTAGGTCATTCCTGTGGAGTTGCTAGGGTGTTTAAAGTGGTAGTCAGCATGTTGCTATGGGGTTGCTATATGGGTGTTCTGGGGTTGCCAGAACCTTACTATGCAGTTGCTACATTGCTTACAGTGGTTGTTCCCATGATTGCTAGTGTGTTCTATGTGGTTGCCAGGACATTGCTATGCTAGGGAGTTTAAAGTGTTTTTTTAGGGTTTTATGGGTGGTTGCCAGGTCATTACTACAGTATGTAGTTGCAAAGGTGTTTAAAGTAGTTGTCAGCATGTTGCTATGGGGTAGTTAGGGTGTTGTGGGTGGTTGCCAGGTCATCACTACAGTATGTAGTTGCAAAGGTGTTTAAAGTGGTTGTCATCATGTTGTTATGGGGTTGTAAGGGTGTTCTAGGTGGTTGCCAGGTCATTTCTTTGTTGCTGGTAGGGTGTTTGACGTGGTTGTCAGGATCTTACTATGGGGTTGCTGGGGTGTTTTGGGTGGTTATCTGGACCTTTTTTTGTGGTAGTGTTTCGGGTGTTCAGGGTGGTTGCTAGAACCTTGCTATGCAGTTGCTAAGGTGGATAAAATGGTTATTTGCCTGTTTTTATGTGGACGTTATCGTGTTCTTGATGGTTGCCATGACGTTCATGTTGCTAAGATGTTTCCAGCAGTTTTCCCAAGTGTTTAGGACTGAAATTCGTCAGTGCAATTCATAATTTAACTTAGAAACAACTTACAAAAAATACTGCTGAGCAAGTAGATCATATAAACATGTTTATATGAAGTGACCTGAATAAAAACACAGCCAGATTAATTAGATGCACATTTATAGGTAGCTCTATCGCCCCCCTGAGAACACATTTTTGTTATTGCAATAATAAAGCAAGACTGCACATTAAATACACCTGACCCACATGCTTGCAATATGGCCGAGCATGCACATCTGTGTCTGCGTACTTGCTTTACTGCATACTTAAAGGCCGCATACCTGCAGACTTGCAGACTTTATACATAGATGCTTAGGGTTAGCAAACTACAAGTATGCGTAATAGTAAGCAACCCCTGCCTTAGAAGGACTAATAATAATTATAGTGGCACAAAGTAATGTATAAAATAATCAGTTTTATCATGAATGCTTTATGGCAAAATGTCAAATGTTTCTTTATTTGGAAGTTGCAGTAGATATATCTACTAAATAAATAAATATTAATGTATAAGTGTTTTATACGAAACCGCTGCAGTCCTTTCGAAATAACAGGTTCACGGCCACACATTTGTGCTGATTCAAACTCTTCAAGCAATAAAAGGCAGATAACTCATTAAACTTCAGATCATAACCCCCACACACCAGAGAGACTGAGGCGAAAAATCATGAAAAAATTCAATTCAAATCTGAGCGACTTCAAATATTGACGGACTGCAAATGCAAATTTGCTCTCGGACTTGGCTGCCTCGTGATTAATGGAGGAGTATAGACAGGTGTTATTCTGAAGTGAACGAATTGGACAAATGGCTCAGAGGCAGGGGAATAGACCCTCACAAGCCCTGCAGGTAGAAGAATATGTCTGAGCTAATTGTTGGCGGAAAATTGAGTTGCCATTTCAAAGTGAAGACCTTTCCGCCGATCTCACACACACACAGTTATATTCAGACGAGCAGTGCTTTTTAAACTCCGGTTGATGGCATGGTTCGCACTGTACAGTTACATAACGCTTTATACAAATAAAGAGATCTGTGCAGTTGAATTACAATTGACATGACTTTCAGCTCATCCTTTAGATGTCAGAGAAGTTAAGAAAGAAGAAAGCCGAGTTTTCAGACAGCGCTAATTATAAAGAACGATTGTTGGCACAAAGCACACTCCTGCCTATTTATCCCCAGCAGAGACTGCTACTCTAATTTGACGGTTGTGAATGTAGAAGAGTTAATTACACTCCCCATGTTAAATAGACACAGCACTCAACGTGGCAGAAATTAGCTTCTCTATTTGTTAAAACATTGCATACCTGTGTAGCAAATGTCATTTTGTTGAAACAAAGTCAAAATTGGCCCTACTGTACCGCATCAATAAATAATTCAAAATAAATGAAACTATTTGCACAAGACATTTTGGTCTTAAATTACTTTTCAGCTGACATCACCAAACTTTTTCACACAAACCAGTCTTTTTCAACAGTACCTCTATTCTGGTGTGTAACCAACATTTCTTAACATCCAAACCCATCTTGACGGACAAATTAAATCTTACCCTTTATTATAGGTTTGCACGATTAATTGTACTTTAATCACAACAACTTCTGACCTCCACAATTAAGCATAACCTTTACAATATTAATGTGCTAATAGCAAGCACAAAACATCATGATAAGGTGCTGGAGTGTACGCATAGTACGATAGTATGCAGAAGTCCAACAGCAGCGGATTATAACATATTAACAGAATGTAAAGCGTTTTAAACTAACAGAATAACCGTGATTATTAATCGTCATTGAAATTTTGAGCAAAATAACCGTGATGATCATTTGACCCATTATCATGCAGCTCTACTTCATTATATCATAAAGAATGTGTCTATTGCATTTTTGCCTGATTGTCGACTCGGTTTCAATTAAAAACATTCGTCCTGAGGCCATTTCTGCCCACACAGTCACACTCTTTAAACCAAGAAAGTTGTTGCGAATTACAGCATACCCTGTTGCTTTCCTGACAACACAACGTCTAGATATCAAGCTGGTTTAAAATATGTCGTAGCGTCTGCAAGTTGTCAAGTCGTGTCTCTGATGTGCCCACACTGTGCACACTTCTTGTCGCTGACTAGTGACGCGCATACTACTCACATAAAACTAAAAACATAAAAGCCAGCAAACTAGAAATATGTGGTATACAATTGCGTTACTCTCATAGTACTGAATTTGCAAATAATGGCCAATGTTAATCTTATCCATATGGCACCTAAGCACGGCTAATCCAAACACCCACCCAATACATCCTTCAGGTCATGATAAACAGAAACGTATCGATACAACCTTCATAATCTGATGGGTAGTTATAAAATCTTGCTGAGAAGAACAGAAAAAAAATCCTGTTAGAATCCCATATAGATATTTCCCCCGTCATACAGACTGCGCAAAATTAATAGCAGACGTCTATAAACTGGCCATGCTGCACAGTTCTCTCCACAGGACATCCTGTTGTGGCTCCTTTTGGGGTTGTAGATCACAAAATGTATTCAGGGGTTCGGGGAGAATGTGTGCTGAAAGAGCAAATTGTGCTGATTCCTTACACTGCCTACCTCTTTCAAGAGACAGGGAAGATCTCTGCTGTCATATATCTGTGACCTGCGCTGTGTTTCTCTTACAATGTCTTCGGAAGGAGAGACTATGTGTGCCAACTTAATTGGGATGCATAAACAACAACAAAATGTCAAAACAAGAGCGCAGATGAATGAGCATCCCGCTGTAAAGGTTACAGTCCACTGAATGAATATTGTTAGACAGTAAGTGAGAAACAGGGTTGTTGTGGTGAGTGTGAACTAAGGAGTCTTGCACTTTAAAGGGACAGAAGGACAGAAGCTCTCAAAACATATATTTTTTTGTAAATCCGCTTTCTGATTAAATGTTTTTATTCTTGAGTTTACCAAGTGAAGTGCTCTGGGGACATACTCTCAATTACAAATATGGGTATGTGCAATGTTTCTTATCTCTTAAAACCCAGTCTAAGCACCTGAAATGAAATCCCCACAAAGACGCCAAAAAAATCAAAGGCACAATCCCCTTTAATCACCTATGAAACTACAAAATCTGCATAAGCACAGCAAAATAGTAATATCATGCCAAGTTCCAATAAAAACAAGGATTGTTCTTAGTAGCTTTTGAAAACCATGCTATATCCACAACACTATGTACTTGGCAGATGTATTTATTCAAAGCACATTTAAGCCATACTATACATCAGCACAAGCATTACCTAAAAAACAAACCACTGACCTTGGCATTAAAAGCACCACAATCTCTTAGTTGACCTGCTGTAGTCAAGCTAAACTAAATAGCTGATACTATTCAACACAGTCTCACGGGAATTCGTGAAATTGTCACAAACCGTAATCTATTAATTCATGTTCATCAACACGAATTTCCCACTTTTTTCGTGTCAGTCAGCATGCAATTTTTGCGTGTCACCCAGCACGACTTTCCATCAAAAGTATTTTAATACTTGATATCTTTCATATGTATAAATATATATCAACGCAATCTGATGGGAATTCATACCTATTTTACAAGGTGGCTCATTCGTGTGAATTCCTATTTCCTACGATCTTATTCGTATGTTTTGTTATGATATGACTTTTCCCCTGTGACGTTAGGTTTAGGGGCGGGGTTAGGGTAGCCATTTATCATTGCTTTGCCACCTCGTGAAACTAGCATTCCCTTTCTGTCGGTCTCTCGACGTTGTGTCGAACCGACAGAATGGGGTTTGATCTTGAGAACCTATCATCTCTGATTGTACTTTTAAAAGGCCAATGAAGTTGGCGAATGGCACGGCAGGCCAGTCTCCGCCCGTACATGCGGGTATAAAAAGGAAGATGGCGTGCCCATTCATTCACCTTTTGGTCTTCGGAACCAGCGAGGCATCACATGCTGAGCCTTATTATCTCTGATAATTCCTACTGGATTCTACGACACAGAGCAGCGAATTTGTCCTGGTGTGTGCGAGTTTCCTTGGGCGTTTTGGTAGCGAACCGAGGGTGTCTACTAGAGCAAATTTCCTTAAAAAGAGCAAATTTCTCACAGCGTGCACTTGCCGCCAGGCATGTCTCGCCGCTGTAATCTTGGATGTCCTCGAGCCTGACAGGCACGATAGCTGCATCACATGTCTGGGTCTCCAACATGCTGAGGTAGCTTTCATGGATACGGCATGCCCGTACTGCGAGCATATGCTGATCAAGGCCTTGCGGTCATCATCACAACATCGTCTGGTTCCCGTTCCGCGGTGGCTGCCAAACCATCCGCATCGGCGGGCAGCGATGGTGATATGGGGACTCCCATGGACGTTAATCCGTCGCAGAAAATGTCATGCCGATCCCGCAGCCTTCAGCACTCTCCACTCGACGGTGCGTCGTGCAGCAAAGACTTAAGGCAGGTAAGTCAGCAGACCCGCTCGTCTCCCCAAGGCTCTGTCCCTGGCGAGACAGCCGTGCTGCCAGCCATAGAACCTCCCCCCACGGGGACGATGTTGCAGATCTCCCCACTAGTTCCTCTGTCACGGTATCTGGGGGCCTGGTCACAGCTCCCCAACCCATCGCAGTGGCTAGTGAGGACGATCCTGACGTCTGTCCGACATCAGGATTGGTGGAACTGGACTCTGTTACCATTACAGCATACCCAGTCAATGCTGCGCTATCTGACCATCGTCAGGCAGCACTCGGCGGTCCCACTGAAACATTTTCAGAGGCTACTGGGGCATATGGCGTCCTCGACGGCAGTCGTGCCGCTCGGGTTGAGGCATATGAGACCGCTTCAGCATTGGCTTCAGAGTCGAGTTCCTTGGCACACTGGCACGAGTCGTATTCACATCACGTCTCACTGCCGTCACACCCTAGCCCCTTGGACAGACATGTCCTTGCTCCGGGCTGGAGTCCCAACTGGGCAGGTCTCGAGGTGCGTCGTGGTGATGACAGACGCCTCCCTGCTCGGCTGGAGTACCGTGTGCAACGGGCATGCAGTGTAGGGGTGCTGGACAGGACCCCGCTTGCAGTGGCATATCAATTGCCTGGAGTTGTTGGCTGCTTGGCTTGCGTTGAAGAGGTTCCTTCCTCTCATCCAGGGCAAGCACGTGCTGCTCCGCATGGACAGCGTGGCTGCCGTGGTGTATGTCAACCACGATGTCAACCACGAACCAGATGTCGCTACTCGCCCGGCGCCTCCTCCTCTGGAGTCAGCAGCTGGTGGAATCCCTGCGTGCCACTCATTTCCCGGGCGACCTCAACCAGACAGCCGACGCGCTCTCTCGGCAGTTCACGCTCCGTGGAGAGTGGCGACTCCATCCCTGCGTTGTCTAGCTCATTTGGGAGCAGTTCACTGGACACCTCCCATTGTCCGCTTTGGTACTCCCTGACCGAGGCCCCCCTCGGCACGGATGCCTTTGCGCACAGCTGGCCGCGGGACAAGCGGAAGTACGCCTTCCCCCCAGTGAGCCTGTGCAAGGTCAGGGAAGAGGAGCATAAAGTTCTGTTGGTTGCGCCCTACTGGCCTCCTCGACCGCACTCCGTACCCTCTTGGGACCTTAATGTGGTCCTTGTGGGCCTAGGAAGGGCCCCGTTTGAGCCCCTAGGGGAAGCTGCTCTACCCCATCTCACAATGAAGACGGTTCTCCTAGTGGCGCTTGCTTTCGTCAAGCGGATAGGGGATCTGCATGCACTCTCTGTGTCCAACAAGTGCCTAGAGTTTGGGCCAGGCGACTCCCACGTGGTGCTGAGACCCTGGCCTGGCTACGTGCCCAAAGTTCCCACCACTCCCTTCAGGGACGAGGTGGTGAACTTGCAGGCGCTCCCCTCTGGGGAGGAAGACCCAACCCCTTCCGTGTTGTGTCCAGTACGTGCCCAGCGCTTCTACTTGGACCGCATACAGAGCTTCAGAAGCTCTGAGCAGCTCTTTGTCTGTTTTGGAGGACAGCAGAAGGGGAGAGCTGTCTCCAAACAGAGATTGGTGCTCTGGATCGTGGATGCCATTACCTTGGCGTACCGATCCCAAGATCTCCCGTGCCCACTGGCAGTGAGAGCTCACTCCACCCGGGTGTAGCCTCCTCGCGGGCACTAGTTCAGGGTGCCTCTCTGGCAGACTTCTGCAGAGCTGTGGGTTGGGCTACGCCCAATATTTTTGCGAGGTTCTACAACCTTCGTGTAGAGCCGGTGTCTGTCCTCGTCTTGCACACCAGGTGAGACCGACCGATGGTCGGCTGGGCGTATGCCTGTGAAGCGCCTTCTCCCCTTCATCAGGTGAGTCAGTGGGCAGTGGTGAGTCCACAGGATGAAGTATAAGCATTCCATCCTTCACTAAGCACTTTCGAGCTTACAAGCCAGGCGGAGCGGCTCATATTCCAGGCCCAGTATAGGTGAGTTTCCCTCACGAGGTGAACCCCTATACCTGAGCTAGTGCTCCACACGTAGTGACTCCCCTCCTTGGGTAGTCCCGTCTGATGTTTCCTCACTCTTGGTTCCCCAGTTGGTGAACATTTGAACTCCCCTCCCCCTGGACTCAACCGCTTCTGTGCACCCCTGATGGGGCCTCGCACTACTACTCCCATGAGATCTCCCCACTGGTGAGACCGTGTAGGTATTCCACGTATATTCTCCCTACGGCAGATGTGGTCTCCTTAGCGCTCTCCCCTCAGGTGAGGGGGTAGCGCTTCCCAGTGTTCCTTACGGTGACGGGTCGCTATCTCGCCCCTAGAGTAGCAAAGGCCACCACCTGTACGGCCGTTAGCAAGAGCCTCTCATCATGATTCACGCAATTGATGCCTTACTACACCACTGGAAGGTTACGATTCACGGTTGCGCTCACTTGTGACTCACCCAGGCCAGTCAATGTCGCTCCGCTGGAACTTGTGATGTAGCGCCGTGGCGTTTTGTATAGGAACCCCATTCTGTCGGTTCAACACAATGTCGAGAGACCGACAGAAAGGGAACGTCTTGGTTACGTATGTAACCTCAGTTCCCTGATGGAGGGAACGAGACGTTGTGTCCTTCATGACACAACGCTTCCCCGTCCACTGCAACGATCGAGAATGCATCTCAGGT
Organism: Triplophysa rosa; assembly: GCF_024868665.1. Taxonomy (NCBI): domain Eukaryota; kingdom Metazoa; phylum Chordata; class Actinopteri; order Cypriniformes; family Nemacheilidae; genus Triplophysa; species Triplophysa rosa. Next base: position 7,962,658 of record NC_079903.1, on the reverse strand, counting down.
TCCTCAGCCCAAAGGTGAATGAATGGGCATGCCGTATTTACGGGGTGGAGACTGGCATGCCATGCCATTCGCCAACTTCATTGGCCTTTTAAAAGTACAATCAGAGATGATAGGTTCTCAAGATCAAACCCCATTCTGTCGGTTTGACACAACGTCTCGTCCCCTCCATCAGGGAACTGAGGTTACATACGTAACCAAGACGTTTTTAGCTAAATTAGCCTTTGCGGCTGTGATTTTAGGGTTTGGGGTGAGGTAAGGTGTTGGTTAGCCAACTCCTAAAGTATTTGCGAATTCTTTTGATATCAGATTAGAAATATATAAATGTACATACACACGCGGTCTGTGTATTTGAAAATTGTCATGCTGGTGACACGAAATAAAGTTGTGCTGAGTGACACGAAAAAAGAGGAAACTCATGTTGATGAACACGAATTAATAGATTACAGTTCATGACAATTTCACAAATTCCCATGAGACTGAGTTGTACTATTAGTATACGCTGTAGGTACTACAGACAGAATGACATACTTCAATTTCTTAAAGAAAGTAGTGTGCAGTGTGCATACTGTGTCCTACAGTACAACTGACTTACTAAATTTGGTCAAATATATAGAACCATAGCAAGCTCTATGGAATACAGCAAAGTAATGTTCTCATTTCAAGTCACTTTTTGTTTTCACTGCCAAAAGGCATTAATACACAATTGAAATAAAAATGTACCACATTCATTTACAAGATTATAACTGGAAGCCATTTAATGACTCATACATACAGTATGGTGTAGTGAGGTAATTGAAATGTGCTGTGTTTAAACATTTATTGTTGCATACTGCGTTGCTGTTACACATGCAATTCCTTTAAAGGCTGTTTTAGGCAGCCTGCACTAAATATGAGGCAGCATGCTACCGTACACATTTCGACCGTGGTATACGAGTCAGCTTCCACGGCAGGGTGAGCTACCTAAACTGCACAGATTGCACAGAAGTTTTCAAAATATCACATGAAAGTATCAGAAGACAGGAAGTGACACTGTCAAGAACACTGTCGGAACACTGGCGAGAACACTGGCGAGAACACTGGAGCTATTCAGGTTGGTAGCATAGCGGGTAAAGTCCTTTACCATAGTGGAGACCAGACAATGGCCCCTTCTCAATTCCAAGAATGGAAAGAACGGACATGTGTTGTTGCGGAGACCGGTCTTGCGAGGCAGCCTCGGAAGAACTAACTCGGATGGACGCGCCACAATGACTTATGGGACTTAAAGCGGGTTCGGTACGCGCAAGGTTGTATTCAGTGCATCCTTGACATCAAGAACACATCCGTTACATTCATGCGTTCTCTGTACTTGTGCTCTTGAGTATTGGAACCGGACTTTGATGGTTATTGATGACGTAGAGCGAGAACACGAGGACACAAGACCGCTGAAGAACGCATATTGAGAAACGGCCAATGTGTCTGTGAAGTGACCTGGGTTTTATGGCATGGGTGATGAGGTGCGGTGATGAGCTCCAGCTGTGCATGATCGAGAATTCAGGTGAATGCGATCGTTGTGTGGAGAGAGAGCCTGGCGTGCTCGTGACAGATATGTGACGTATCTTTTGCCAAATAAAGCCAAAATACTAATAAAGCCTTAATTGTTTTCTCTCACAAACATACCATTTAACTTGAATGCTTTAACGCACTTGATTTTCGCCTACTCACATCCAAATATACCATAAACAATAAAAAACTCATAAAATTAAGAATGACTCCGGTAGGAAATGTGAGCTTTATGTTTTGTTCTTTGACAAAATGGAATTTCATCAAAGTAAATACCTGCAAAAACTATTTAAACTACAAAAACAGCATGACTCATGTTTACCAGATGTTCAGAAACACTAGGAGCTGCCATCCGAGTTAGTCTCCGCCTCATAGAGAAAAGATCCGAGCTCAAATGAATTATCATGAACAATTATCATGGAGTCCTAATGAGATCTGCGGTCCCTATCGGCCTGGTGCTTTGCTCAGTCAGGGGCAGAGAGAGCGGATTAGCTCTAATCCTGCCAGATTGCTTGATCTGAACATCTTAATTTATTCCATCCCTTAAGACTAAATGACAAATAGGATATTAGCATAAGAACGCCACGAGTGCAACCAGCCCCTGAGATTGAGTTAGATTACAGCCGAGACCTTTTATCACTTTGATGTGGTTAAAGTGAGGAAGTTTCTGGAAACGTGCGTCTCACATATAGGCTCTTGAGTCCAGGCGGCTATAGTTCAAGGGTATCTGGAGAAAATTAGGTGTTAGGTTCGAAACACATTATGAATACTGAGAACTGTAAGCCTTCCATTTATTCCTAAGCATAAAAAAAAGTTTTTTACAAAAGAAATGCTGGAGTTATCTCCTGGAATTTTTTTTAAACTTTCGCCCCAAAGAAAATCTGTTTAGTCTAATAAGCACTATACGTTTCTGTGCCCCAGTATACTTTGATCGACGGGGTAAGCAGTTTTTCCTTTTTCTGTGCAATTTTAGTATATGAATGTGGGTAGGATCAACGCCGAACCATTCGTCTTTCCAAGCTACGCAGAGAATCTCAGAGGGAACGTTATTAATTAACACCCACGCCACAGATCTGCCAAATAAAGCATCGCGTTCTTCCCTCTCTTCTTCTTTCTAGCGCGGATCACCCACAATCACACACCAGGCGCGCAGAAGTGTCTTTGTTACTGGTAATCTCACTCTAAAAATGAATACCTATTCAAGTGCACTTCAAGGTCAGAGTTGGGAAGGGCCTTTTCAAGCACCTCTCCAAACATCCCAGCGTGATAATCCCAGTGCGGCTCAAATTTGAAGGGTTGTTATCAATATATGCAAATTTCCACCGGAGGCACGACATTTTCAGCCGCTAATTACCTACTTGTCTCCCCGCTATACCTGCCTTCACATAATCCAATCTGTGAGGGGAGAGAAGGGGGCCATCTAATACTCAGAACTGATCAAAATGGGAGGTAATCTTTTTATTGGCTCACGTGCTTTACCAACTCTGCTAAAAATTGTGTCTGGGACTATCCTAGACATGTGCATGTGTAACCCAGTCTGTGAAAATCCACCTAAAGTCATTTTATGCGATTCACTGTCTTATACATAACATCATCCCATGTAATGTAAAGAACATTTCGTGAAAATATAAACTTGTCAAACACTAAAATCAATGTTTAAGAAGCCAAATTAGAAGCCAATTAAGAGACCATTTCAAAAGTATTTTCATTTTTTCCTGAATTTACTATTTATAGGTATGTGTCTATGTAAAATGCTCATTTTTCTTTCATTCTGTGAAATACAAACAATATTTCTACCAAATTTCAAATAAAAATCTAGTTTCTATTTGCATTTATTTGCAGAAAATGAAAACTGGAGAAACAGGTCAAAATAACAGAAATTATGCTCTGGATTTTTTCAGACCTCAAATACTGCAAAGAAAACAAGTTTATATTCACTTTTAAGCAATAAAATACAACAGTAATATTTGTACATGTTTTTAGGAAAAGTTCAAATGTTGTCTTTTTATGTGGTCACCTGGATTTTTATCACAGTTTTCATGTGTCTTGTCATGCTGTCAGTCTTTCATATTGCTGTTGGATGACTTTATGTCACTCCTGAGGTTTGATTTTGTTGAAATTCAACAGACACTGGACTGAAATGGCCACAATACATCTAAAAATGTATAAAATAAAATTTGGAATTGTTAATTTTCCACGGCTATACTTGTATTTCTAGGCATCCTCTAAATGTGTACTCTTAAGTCGTGTATCTAACCTTACCCCTACTTCTGTCATGTCATTTCACAACATGTATGACTTTTTTCTAAGGAACACAAAAAAATAGAATTGCCTAAAAAGATTTTTGTCGTCCAATCCAGCTTGTGTGTAGCTGTCTTTTGAAATAAATTTATTTAATTTTTACAAACACCTGAGTTCCCCATTAACTCTATAAAAGACTGATTCAATTTATTTTGTGCCAACTTGAGCAAATGAGACTTATCAATTTTCAGCTGAACTATCCCTTTAAGAATAACCAACATTATGTTGAATGCATCTTCTCATCGTTTTATTGTCAGAATGAGAATTTAATTTGATACAGCAAAGATTGGATCTCAAAGAATGTTTGGATTTAATTAACATTTACCGACTTTAATAGAATTAATTTTCACTGTGCATTTCCAATCCATTCCCAATGCAGTAATGGCTTTTGTCACTCCCCACATGGGGTAATTATGATCACAACTCTGAGAAATTCACAGCCAATGTTGTTTTCCATTCAGTGAGAGGCAGATAAAACAATTACTTCCCTTTGATTTGTTGTGATTATCAACATATTGTGAATATTCCTGCCTGACGCTTGTCTGAAAACAATTTCGCCACACATTTGGCTCTGTTTGCTGTAAACAAACTTGTTTGGACCATAAAATGGCTCTAGACATTGACATGACAACCAATTTTGTCCAGTATCATGCTGAAACACGGCCGTTGGTGATGCTCAATATGTCAAGCAAAGCAAAGTTTGTATATCCTCTCACAAACTGAACGAGCAGGACAGCACTCTCACCACTATGAATCGTTGCTTAACCTAAATACTAAAAGCTAAGAGCTTCTTTTCATTAAAGTGATTTGACACAATTATCGACATTGGCCGATATATTAAGAAAGCACTGAGTGGCCGATAAGAGGCCGATATAACAAATGCAATTAAATGAGTAAATGAGAGACATACAGAAAATTGGTGAAACTAAATGAACAATTATTGTGTATTACGTGCCTAGTTTGTAACAGATTTGAACACATAAAGAGGTCCAAACATGAAATTATATTAATTGTGGGCAGCTAAACACAGTTTAATATGAAGAAAATATAGCAATTTACACATAGTTTCAGGGCTGTGCGTTAACTTTTAAGTTCATAGCACTGGTGCTACAGAGGTTTAAAGTTTTGTAGCACATGCCAAACAGTTGTAGCACAAGTATAAAACGTCTGTTGTCATCATTAAAAAAATATGCAGGTGCAGTTCATCACATGAATAGACAGGTAACTGACAAATGACATTAATGTTACATACAGATGGATAAATTAGGGCCATATCATTTTTTATTTACCTAAATTTGTTTTAATTTTTCTAAGTTCTATGTTTTTCATTTTTGTCCACTTAAATTACTGTAGTATACTGTAGTATTGCAGTACAATTCCTAGATACTAAAGTGCTTTTGAACCTTGCTATTGTATACTACAGTGTTTTCTACTACACAGGAAAAAATACCATCCATTTGTGAAAATATATCGGACGATGCGATAATTAAAAACTTCCAAATATCGGCCGATATATCGGCCACAGCAATATATCTGACTATCACTAATACTCAGGCTTGGACAAAAACAATTTGATAGGCCGACTACTATTCTTTGCTGACACTAATTTATGACAGAAACCAATATTTATACAATGCATACTAGTAGCTAAACCAGGGTTCAAAAAACATGAATAAATACCTTGTGGTTGTTTTAACACAGATTCGAAATTCACTGTTGCATCTCCGCCTTACTAGTGTTCGCTTGAAGATCTGTGTACATTGTACGATTTTAAATAGTCCTTTGCGATAGTCACACTGTATGAACATGTTATCGTAATTTGGTACTTAACAGTAAATACATTTTAAAACAAACACATGTGAGAAAGCTAATCCTGAGCTTTACGTACTGCAAAAAACTTACTCAACTTACTTGGAATTTTATTAGAGAACAAAACGATAGCAGTGGTGAGTAATCATTTGTCGGTGACTGTCAAACTAACAATAAAAATTAGGGATGCTCCGACACCATTTTTTAAAGGCAGAGTACCCGTATTTTAGGCTACTCGCCGATACCGATGCCTGTACCTGTATTTTTTGGGTGAGGTGGCAATTTTCCAAGCACAACACATTGAAACTAATAACTCTGCCTCAAGACACTTTTTTTTTCACAAGAATTTTATGTGCTTGTCACAAACTTTCAAAGCACAAATTTCAGTCAGTTCTGTCAGGTATGTCACGTAAGGTATCGGTCTTTGGTATCTGTGTATCTATATGAGTCCGAGTACATGAGCTTGGTATCTGGCCCGATACAGATAATGATATTGGTGCATCCCTAATAAAGATACCTACAAATTTTGAGCTAGGATCATATAAATATTTTCTGATTCTCAGAAATTTGTCTCAGATGGGCAAATCGTGGCTAAAATCGTACAGTGTGCACCTTGTTTAAAGCATTTTTGTCACAGACAAAGCTTCCAACTAATATCTTGCGCTACACTCCATACTAACATAAAGAATACCAAAGCCGTCAAAACATGAAGTTGTCTAGTTTATGAAATTAGCCCTGGACTGTTTCTCGTTCCACCCACAGTGTGTTGAATGTAATTTGACTTTAACCATGTTTAGAAGCAGCGGTCTGTATATTTGCCACTGAAATTCCCTTGCCGAGAGAGTAATAAGTATGGATTAAAGAGCCCCATATAATAATCCTTCTCCTCCCTCCATCCTCTGAATTCAGCCCAGCCTGAATATGCCTATGCCGACATAATTATCCTGAAACTGGCAACTGTACAGTATTGTGTGTCTAAACAACAAAGTATAAACCCGCGGTCTAATGTGAATATCCAGAAAATCAGACAAACCTTGGCTGGAGCCCCAGAACAAGCATCTGTCAAAACAAATGGCTCTCATTGGGAAATAAATAAATCAACAAACTTTGCAATGCATGGAAAATCAAATCCATAACAAAGAGCGGTGATATTTTAGCCGAAACTGACAGTCTGTGATGCCAGGACAGAGTTTATTTTCAAATTAATCTCTCAGCTAATGTCTGTTGCTTGTTTCGTTTAGTTTATTGGTGAAAAGTGGAATTAAGAAGCACAGATAACAGTCTGGTGGTGACAAACTGCTGAGCGTTTATTCTCGCTATTGCCAGGGCCCCTATGAGAAACCATAAAAGATGATATTCTGAAGGTTCAGCACCAGACATTGTATTTTTAAATACATTTGAATGTTTAAAGAAATCACAGCACTGATATCCAATAATGATTTGCCAACTAAGAGCGAGGTGGTATTATAGCCCAGCTCCTGGAACTTGACTGTCCCGCAGAGATGAAACTCTGATCAAACACACCTGAAACAGCTAATGAATCTTTTAATGTTCTTGAAAATTACAGACAGGTGTGTTAGATGGGATTTGGAATTAAACTCTGCAGGAAGACTAAACCAGCCACATGAATAAAACTGATCACACCTGTCTGTAACGTGTCCAAGTCTGCTCCCTATCTCAAATATGGGCACTATATTGAATGTCGGACATTCATTTCTTCATTATCTTTTTACCCACAATGCACTTTGATTTTGAGGGTACATCCGATGTGCACTCGCTAAATTCCCGTGAGATGACCGTCTGACTGAAGTCAACTAGAGAACGTTGACAGTAAACCCCACAAAAGTATGTTGTGATTGCTCTTGTTGACATAATTTTCTACCTTTGATATTAACGTAAAGGGATAGCTCACCCAGAAATGAAAGTGCTGTCATCGTCTACTCACCCTCGTCATTGCAAACCTGTATGACTTTCTTTCTTCTGCAGAACACAAAAGAAGATATTTTGAAGAATGTTGGTAACCGAACAGTGCCGGTACCCATTCCCTTCTAATGGACCCAGAACCAATGCAAGTCAATGGGTACCGCCGTTGTTCAATCATACAGGTTTAAGAGGACGAGGGTGAGTAAATGATGACAGAATTTTCATTTTTGGGTGAACTATCACTTTAATGTCGATTCTTTCTTTTGTACAATGTTACACATACTATTCCTATCTCCCAGTTCCTGTTAACTTTCATTTTACGACAGAGCAGCATCCTTCCTGAATCATTTTTTTTCTGTGTTCTACAGAGGAAACAAAAGACATACATGTCTGGAACAACATCAGGTAAAGACTACCCACACAAGCACAACCATACTAATCACACTAACTCGCTTTTGTTCATCACAAGCACTAACAGAAAGAAAACTGCCCTTTAGACCCGATATCTACATGGAGTCTCACAATGGCAATTTCTTCATTTCTGATTATCCACCGTCCTGAATGGATGTAATTAGGCCACAGGCTCCATTAGGACTCTTGTTTGGAGATTGAGTTGCTCAGCCCATCTGGCTAATGAGTTGATAAGGTCTCAACTTCTATTAAAATATCCACCACTGAGAAAAGCAGAATAGCCTATATAAAATTCTATTATTGTCATAATTCATCTAATTACTTCAAATATCCTGACCATTTCTTATGTGAGAAACACTAAATATTACATTTCCACTGACAGAAAATAATCGTATTGGGACACAACTGCTAAAATAAGAAATTATTCAGGCCACTTGGTAAAAATATGCATTTTATGTCTACTGTATGTGACCCTGATCGACAAAACCAGTCGTAAGTCGCATGGATAAATTTGTAGCAACAGCCAACAAAACATCGTAGGGGTAAAAATGATCAATTTTTCGTTTATGCCAAACATCATTAGGAAATTAACCTCAGCTTTCTACAAGCGCTCATCAATCTAATTGAGATGGCCAATCAAAGGAAGAAAGCCCCTTCATAACTGTCCAATCAAATGAAAGAAGGCGGGAGTGGCTTTTGACAGAAGCCCAGCTCGAGGTCAAGAGTAAGCAGATAAATGTTTGATCATAGAAATGTCAGGGGTAGTTCACATGTCGCATCTAAAAACACATGCAAAACGCTGGCTGCGTCGCTTTCTTCCTCTTTCCACAGCTCTCGGGAGTTTGCGCGCCAATGGTGTCGTTTACTGTGGGCGCGCTTGACCCGCGTCGACATGGTAAACGACCGAATGTAAAATCCAGTCATGTAAACTACAAAACATCAAAAGCAATTACACGTTTCAGGTAATGTCAGTGTGACAAGACAAAAACATGACCAGACCTTCACTAGTTCATGCTAAAGCTCATGGCTTACTCAGGTGTGTTTAGGTTGTGGTTAAAACAGGTATAAGGTTTGCAAATATTTCAAATGCATAACTTCTAAATGAATTCTCGTTCTTTAATTCTGTTTCTATATTATTTAAATGTTACCTGTTTTAAATAAAAAAACAAGTATCTGCAACTTTTGTAATTTGATGAATGGTTGTCTGTCTTTTCATGATTATCAGCATCAGTAAAAAAGTAAACTCATGGTCAATATTTTAATACAAATATTATATAATTTATGTTTCATGAAAGATTATTTGGGTTTGATACATTTCTGATACGAAACTTTAAAATGTGCATAAAACCAGGGTGGAAACCTGGCTACATTATAACACCGAGGCGTTCATCCTTTGGTGGACCGCTTAAAAAATGGGGGCATAAATTAACAGTACACCCACTTCTCCAGGCACCACTACACCACTGTCCTACCCTAAATATCAAAACTTTATTTTTGTGAGTGGATGCAGCAAAATCACGAACAAAAATAGCCGAAACACACCTACAGACTTTGCTTGCTGCTGCCCGCTCTTTGGGAATTACTCATACCCACTCAAGTTTGGTATCTATGTAAAGCTCAGAATTTCAGCTTTCGGGTTCATCTACTTTCCACAACGTCATTACAGCGGTAAGCCAATAGAGAGCGTTAAAACAAACCTGTTTCTTCTTAGCAACGGCATGCTACAACACATCTGATGGACAACTTTAAAGATTTTCTCAATATTTATAATTTTGATCTCAGCCAAATATATTCCTATCCTAACAATACATCCATATATCAATGGAAAGCATATTTATTTAGCTTTCGGATGATGTATAAATCTCAATTTCAAAATATTTTACCCTTATGGCTGGTTTTGTGGTCCAGGGTCACGTTTCAGAGATTGTGCTTCTACAGTATCTCTTTCTTGCAGTTGCTTTCAACTTTCAGTATGTAACATGCAAGTACAAATATTTGATGTACTTGATGTTGGCAAACAAATCAGTCACAAAATAGTTTCATATATTTAATTTATTATTAATATAATTGTTTTTAGTATATTTTATACAGAATTTGTCTGTCATGGCTCTGCTTCCTTAGTCATGTTTTTCTTGGTCCTGTAGCAGAGCCATGACAAAGTCTTTGGTTATGTGTGGAGAGAAACATATTGTTGTCCGTTTGACAATAATATACGTTCTCTCCAGTGTCTTGTCATTGACCCCATTCCTCTCGTTTCCTCGTTATGTTTCCCTGAGTGTTTAATGTCCCACACCTGCCCCATGTCGTTATCCCTCGTTTGTCTTCCCTTTAAATACCCTCTTGTTTCTTTGTCTTGTGCTCGTGGATTGTATTATGTATGTGCGTGTATTGCGGTGTCCTGGATTGTGTTCTTGTTCCTGTGCTTACCCGTGTTCCTGTTCGTGTTTGTGAGTTTGGTGCCTTTTATGATTTAAGACGTTTGGTCGTGTCTTTGAGTTTGGTTATTTGTCTTGTTATCATTTTGCCCCCTCGTTGGAAGTCTCTTGTTTTAGTTATAATTCTTAGTTTCGTTTTTCCCCCATTGTGGGTGTTTTTGTTCTATTTTCTGTTTTGTTTAAAATAAATATTTGTTAACCCCTTCACTGCCTGCCTGCGCTTGGGTTCTTCACCACCTCCCGTGACATTGTCTGTATCATGCAAAAGGTATAAAATATAATAGAGTCATCGTCTGTGTGTTTAATCACTATTTCATCCATACATGTACCACTGGGTTTGTATATTCTCTTTTTCCACACAGGGATATAAATATCTCTCTAATGGTTCTCCTGTCTGTCCTGAATTGCCAGAGACTACACATAACCTGAATATATACAAGGACTGAGGTAAGCTCTAGACCAGGGGTCTCCAAACTTTTTGTAAGCGAGGGATACCAAAATATATAAAATCATCTAGAGGGCTACTTGTAATGTTGATAAAATACTTGCAACCTTAATTTTAGGCTCAGAGGACCAATTCATTTATTTTAGAAAACACAGAATTTGTCCTTTTCCCTGAACTTTCTGTTCACCTCTAAACATTAAAAACAATTTTACACGTTCAAAATGCAAAACTATAATAAAATGAAATGAAAAAACGTTCGTAAAAATTAAAAACTCAAAATCCAATATTAAATCAAAAAGTCTCTATTACTTAAAAATCTCTTTCATCAAAATACTATAACTTTAGGCGCCTTTATACTGGCGTAACCAAAACTAATATTAACCAATAAATTCCCATCCTACATCTTTACCACTGAATGTTCCTTTTTCACTCACAAACACACCCCTAAACAGAAGTTATATGGATTGCAAATGCTGTTTCATGTTGTCAAACAAAAAAAATGCAAAATGCAAAATCATGATCAATCGTTTTAATTGGCTTCATATGCAGCCATCTGCTCCATCAACCTCTGACATGCACAAAATCCTCATGGCTGGTTAAATGAAGCCATCAGGGCTGATAGAGGTGGACTGACCTCTGACAGTCAATCCTCAATGAATCACAGGCTAATTGGCACTTTCATTGCAAAATGTTGCAAGACAAGCAATAGAAAACAACATGATGGATGACTGAATCACCCGACATGGGCCGAATGAAACAATGAAGATGTCATATGAGAATTAAATAATTAATCAGGAAGCACATTGATGGGCGCACAAATCTGGATTTTACACACGAAACTAAAAAGCACGCAAGCTACAATCCGATTGGCTGAATGCTTATAATATTTAGATTCGTAAACAAAAATTCTATACCAAGCAGCATGTTTCCAAAAGAGTTTCAAAAGATCCCAGCATTGCTCCATATTCTAAGGTATAGTTCACATAAGAATGAAAATTCTGTCTCCCTCACCCAGACAACAGCGGTACCCATTCACTTGTATTGGTTTAGTGTTCAATCCATTCATCAAAATATCTTCACTTTTGTTATACAGAAGAATTTTAACTGTCTCATTTGTTTCTATTTTTATCTCTTCTAAGCAGTTTTAGGAGAAAACTAAACTCATACTTAAATAAAACGTGGATAACAACTGCCTTAATTCTCATGAGCTATAAACGAAATTTGAATGCATTGCTAAGCATTGAATTTTCCAAAGTTTGTGACATAAAATACTGAACAAGTATTTAGTTTTGTTTGCACTAGCAAGCTAATGGCTGGAATACACTACGAGACTTTTGCTCAGCATTTTGCCCAGATTTTCAGTCTGGAGACTTTCGCTCAGCATCTTGCCCAGAGTTTCAGTCTGTATATCTTATCATGTATTGTTTTCTATGCAAACGTTCAAAAAGTCTGCAAGTGTATGATGTCTAGTTTTTAAAAATCTGTTCAGATTTTAAAAGTCTTGTAGTGTATTCCCGCTTTAACTGGATATCCTCAAGCAAAATTGTACATACAGCACAGATATTCTGACCAACAAAGTCCACCCTAATTTTTCATTTCGCAGATCAATAATGTTTTCAACAACAAGTCTATTATTGTGCTATCTGTGATTTTAGATTCATCCGGGTGTGAGAAAACTTCTCTGTTTACATGCCCTCTAACTGTCCACTGGCCAACAGAAGCTGAAAGCAGACCAAACTTTAGGGTAAAAATCAACCGTCTGACTATATCATATAGAAAGATTTTGCCAACAGTCTATTAATAATTTAAATGTACAGCGATTTAGATCTGTTACAAAACAACCTCATTTAGTTTTGAAAAGGCCGAGAGTTTTCTAAAAGACAAATATTTTTTAAGGGAATGAAGCACATCCATACAACACTGTATGTTCTGCAACTTTCTATTATTGAGTGTTGTTTTCAAGTTAGTTCTATAACATTTTTACCTCCAGCCCTAGTCTTCATCTTTTGAAATATAAATCAATTCAATCGTGCACCTCACATATCTTAAAACAATCTGATAATAAAGCACTAGCCTCCAAAGTTCTTTAAAAAATAAAACATTTGGACAGTATTCCAAATCAACGTGAGTCATATTCTATTTTTAGAGTCCCCTATGAATTACGGGTTTACGTACAAACTGCAAATGAGCTTACAAGTCCTGTCTCAATGGTTCCTCTCAGTATTTAACGTCTCCTCTTAAATCAATTAGTTTTGAGACAGCTTGAAAATGTAATTCAATTCAATTTTATTTATATAGCGCTTTTCACAATGTGCATTGTTTCAAAGCAGCTTTACAGGAGCAAATGAGAAAAACACAGAAAGGTAAAACACAGCACAGTGCATGGTGTTTATAGACCAAGCAAGATCATTACAATAAATAATATCTAATAAATAAATGAATAAATAAATAAATAAATGCAGTCTCCCGGTGAGCAAGCCAACACTGCACTGCTCTGCAGAAAATGTAAGTATCGTTGTCTTTGTATAAACTACATTAACAAAAAATACTTGTCAATACACTCACACCGTCTCTTTTGAATCAGGTGGCTCTGAAATTCACATTAAGAACTGGATCTCTTCGCCAGACTGAGGTCAGTCTTTTCATGGATGGTCCGTGTGCGAGCGAAACATAAAAACCACCGCTCTCTGGCAGAGATTAAATATGCTGTGAAGTGGTTGGATTTATTGAGACAGATCTGTGTGAACTGCTCATTAAGCGCCCAGTGGGACCCAACTCTTGGTCTCACAGATTACACATTACCCATGACTCCAGGGTTAATCAGAAGTACAGCCCCACTCCAGATCAACATCACTCTTTCTCTCCCAAACACAAGTCTAACAGCGGTATTTCAGATTAATGTCAGAGGGCCAAGAACTCCCAGAATGCACATGAATATGATATGAATGTGAATGTAATAATGCTGTCCACAATCATTTTAACTCGTTTTACATTCGTCATGAATGCGAAATGTATTTACGGTAGGGCTGTGCAAAAACATCGGTACATGTAACTATTGCAAAAAAAAAATTCGATAAAAAAGTAATGGAGTAATGAGTTATATAAAATAATGCTGTTTGTAGGCTTCGCAAGTCATGACACAAGTCACTTGGCTACTGCCGTGCATTAGACAAAAAGTTTATTAAGAAAAGTAACAATGACATTTATTGTGCTTTCACGGATGTGACACCAGCACATTTACAGCACGGATGAACCTGTGGTTTTATACTGCCCTTGTTCATTGTTTTAACTGTAATGCACCACAACAGCCAAGTGACTTGCGTGAGCCACCTTATTCCCCTGTGCTACCCACTTGAGGGGCGCAATCCACAGTTTGAGAACCCAAACCTCTGATCTAAAGGTCCATGCATCGCACATCATGGCCACTCTGCAGAGGTAAGGGGTGTTTTTACACTTAAGGTCTTTGCACATACAGTCTGAAATTTTCGTATGCGTATTTTCGTATTTGGCTCTCGTTTGTACGGTGTCTCTGAATTGTTAAAAAAGGCCACTCAAAATGCTTGACGGATGCGAAAAACGCAGAAAATCGAACCCGGTCCGAATTTTTTTATGACGGACGAAAATATCGGACGCAAATTTCAGACTCAATGTGCAATGGGCTTTATCCTTACAGAAAACCCCCGGTGGTGCACAGCATGTTGTATTTCTAGCTCTACTTTTTACATTTTCTATTTAAAGTATTGCAATATATCGCAAATGTGTATCGTATCGAAATACATAGCAATATATTGTATCGTGACCCATCTATCATGATATGTATCGTATACACAGCCCTAATTTACGGTGGTATGCTTACAATAGAAGTCCATTATTTATTCTAGTGTGCTGCACTGTGAATGATATAATATAACACTATTCTAAAATAAATAAATAAATAATATTCTCAAAGTCTGCTATAATAATCATAATACAAATATAATTAATATATTTATATGTTAATAAGGTACAGTAATATAACACAAACATAAGTAAAGATTACACTCTATTAAACACTTTTAAAGGTCCAGTGTAACATTTTTTGGAGGATCTATTGACAGAAATGCAATATAATATACATAACTATGTCTATAGAGGTGTATTAAGACTTTACATAATGTAGTGTTATGTTTTTATAACTTTAGAATGAGCTATTTCTATCTACATCGTGGGTCCACTTACATTGAATTCACCATGTTGTTTCTACAGTAGCTCTAAACAGACAAACTGCTCTACACAGCGTGTTTCATATTTACGTTATCTCCTTCAGTAAAGAAGTGAAAACGTGACAACATCTTAGTCCTGTGTCAGCCACCGTAGTGCTTCAAAAGGGAGGGGTGGAGTGAGCCGTTTCATACACTGGACCTTTAATAGTATACATCATCCAGATACTCAGAGACTGGTGCAGTTTAATACTTACAAATGAATTAAATATAAATGTCTTATCAATAACATATGAAATTAATTTACAAATGAACAAACCAAATTGCACGTTCATCTTGATAAATGTTGTGTCTTTCCTTAACACCACGGAAATGTTTGTATTACAAATGAACTAAACAAAAAAAAAATGACATGGGGAAACAGGAACTCAGGAAAACAAACTAAAAGTCCAAAAGACGGGAACATAGACTGAATTGTGACAATAATTTACAATATCTATTGCTGCATGTTATTACACAAGTAGATTTGCGTCATAATTTGTTTCTATTGGGGTTACGCCAACAATGCGATTGAAAACACCCTTCAATTGCTGTAAAACAGCACGTTTAACCTAATACATTTTGACAGCCTGAGTGCGCTCCCTACTCGCCTGTAAGCAGGCCTCACACAGTGAGAAAAGGAAACAAACTCATTGTTTGCCACCTGCAAACAACCTCCAATCACGAGCATTGAAAACCGGTCCGATTCCCCATCACCGGTGTCACCATTAAGTGAGGCGTCCTCCGGCTAAATCCGTGCTAAAGTGGATTGGAGAGGAGATTTCACAGCTACCTGAAGAGTGATCCACAAATGAGGGGGGTGCAGAATGAGCTTTGTCATTACCTGAGACTGTATAAGAGAGAGGCTCATCAGCGGCGCGGGAGCTCCACTACGTTCCTGCTCGGCTCTGTCTCTAATGATAAACACCATTAGCCATTGTGCGCAACGCTAATGCGCCTATCTGGAGAGAGCAGGATGCCACCAGGATAAACCAGCCCGCCTCTCTAATCACTGGATTTGTTCCTCCTCACCAGCACAGCACAAATGGAGGAGAAAGATGGGAGGTGGGGGAAGCTAAAGGGGTCTATGTGGCAACCAGGTGAGAGTCTCAGGGAAGTCCTTTTCTGTATACGCACAAATGCAGGAAAATAGACTTAAGGTTCAGGTTGACTTAATAATGTGAATCTATTCTTCTTTTTGATCTGCTCATCATTTTAATGGACACAATGTACTAAATCAGTTTCAATTATGGTATCATCAAAGTAAATATGAACTATTATGCTTTAAAATTTCAGACCGAATAAACACTGCTCTTTCGTTCCTCCATTTGTGACCTCTATTACGACGTGCCACAGAAAAGGACATCACAGACTCAACTCTTGCATTTCAATTGGACCAAATGCAAACCTTGAAATGCATTGATGCATCATTCCCTTTTGCCCCGGTTTGCCGAGCTGTTGCCCCTACATGCCGTATGAGAGCCTGTTTGAGGTACATGGCCATGGATGATGCTAAACACGAAACCAAATTCACAACTGGCAGTCAGATGTTTCACCATCCATCAGAGCAATCACAACCAATCAGATTCAACACCACTCAAACCTACAAAGCCCGTGGACTGTATCAACATGACATGAGCGCTCGAATCACGGTGATTGAAATAAAAACCAATCGGAGGGAAATGTGCTTAGTAGATTTATTGCTTAAGAAGTAATAACTTTCACTGGAGGAACTTGCGGTTTCTCTCGTTTTACCTTTTTTGCAAAAAGACGGTTTAATTCTGGTTTAGGGAGTCCCACTTAGGGTAATTCTATGAAACTTCGCAAGAACATTAGGATGTCAGGGTCATATTTCACCACCAAAAAAAGAAATAATAATTATTTTATCACTTCTAAATAAAAATGGCTTTGATTAAAGAAAATAAAACAGTGCACTAAATTACACTCTAAATACACATAGCGCACTTCCATAAGTGTACTTAAAGTCCCAGCGAAATTAAAAAATGCAATGTCTATTTTTTCATGACAACGTTTCATACAACGTTTATTGTAGATAGTTTTTCAATGTGGGTCATTCTCTTGTTATGTCTTGTGCCCTCATAAACTTCAGTCAAAATACAGAGAAAACACTTCCGTCCTGTAATGACAATCCTTCTTAGGTGGCATGTGTTAGACGGCTTGTGCGGAGAATCCGTTAACTCCTCCCCTTCAAATGTCAGTCTGCTACCATTTCCATTTCAAAATGCAATTTCTGTTTTTGTACATCCAATCAAATCGCAGAGAAAGACGAAAGCCACGCCCGCTATGTTTCGAATTCCAAATTCCATTTCACTCAGAAATGCGTCAAAATACGGAAGTAAAAATGATCACTTCCGGTTCACGGGGACTTTAAAGTGCCCTATTTTCACACATTAAGTTTTTACTTAACATACTAAAAATATAGTCTTTTGTAATGTACTTCTATTTACTGTATTTCATCTCAAAATGGCACAGTTGAGTACACTAAGATCTAGAGATTTTTTGTATATTAAGTGCAAAACTATTGTGTGAAAATAGCGCACTTTAAGTATATTTGACAGAAAGAAAGAATCAATCAATGAACAAATTAACGTATTTAATTTGCATATTTAAAGCACCCCCCCACTCACTCTTGAGCCACAGGACGTGAGGCGGGTGCTTTGTGTAGTGAACCCTAGGAAGGCAACAGGTCCAGATGGAGTACCTGGGAAGGTGCTCAAGGCATGTGCCAAGCAGCTATCACAGGTCTTCACTGACATTTTCAACTTATCTCTGGAACGAGCCGTCATCCCACCCTGCTTGAAATCTGCCATAATCATCCCGATCCCTAAAAAGTCGCCCACAACAAGCCTCGATGAGTTTCGTCCCATAGCACTCACCCCAGTCATCACCAAGTGCTTTGAGAAACTGGTTCTGAGACACATCAAAGCCTGTCTCTCCCCCACCCTGGACCCGCACCAGTTTGCATATCGGTCTAACAGATCAACCGAAGACGCCATAGCCATCGCTCTCCACTCAGCGCTGAGTCACCTGGAGCAACAGGGGAGCTACATCAGGATGCTCTTCATTGACTTCAGTTCAGCTTCTAATACAATAATACCGGACATTCTGATCCCCAAGCTAGCCAACTTGGGGCTCCCACCACTCACCTGCTCCTCCTGGATAAAAGACTTTTTGGTCAACCGACCCCAGCAGGTGAAATTGGGTCCTCACCTCTCCTCCTCCCACACTCTCAGCATTGGCTCCCCCCAGGGCTGTGTGCTGAGCCCACTACTCTACTCCCTCTACACATCCGACTGCAGTCCCGCCCACCCAGAGAACATCATTGTCAAATTTGCTGATGACACAACGGTGGTGGGGCTGATTACAAGGGGAAGCGAGGCGGCCTACAGAGACGAGGTCCTGAAACTTGGTGAGTGGTGTGCATCAAATAACCTGGCACTAAACATCACCAAGACCAAAGAACTCATCCTAGACTTCAGGCGGAACAGAGCCGCCCCTGCCCCCCTGTACATCAACGGTGAATGTGTAGAGTGAGTGGAGTCCTTCAAATTCCTTGGCATCCACATCTCTGCAGACCTCTCCTGGTCAGTCAACACCACAGCGCTGGTCAAGAAGGCCCAGCAGCGGCTACACATCCTGAGGGTGCTCAGGAAGAAGGAGCAACTAAACACTCAGCTGCTGGTGACCTTCTACCGTTCTACCATCGAGAGCCTGCTGACCTATGCTGTGATAGTGTGGCACTCTAGCTGCACGGAGGCAGACAGGAAGAGACTGCAGAGGGTGACAAACACCGCACAAAAAATCATTGGCTGCTCTCTGCCCTCCTTGACTGTCATCTATAACTCCCGTTGTCTCAGTAGGGCCAGAAACATCTTGAAGGACGTCACCCACCCCGGCTTCCATCTCTTTAACCTGTTGCCCTCTGGCAGGCGCTTCAGGTCCATACGGGCCAGAACAAACACACTCAGGGACAGCTTTTTCCCCAAAGCTGTCACCATACTAAACTCAAACCTGCACTAAATGTATTTATTGTATTGTATTGTATTTAGTGTATAGTCTTATATATTGTGCTAATTATGTGTGCATGTTTATGGAGTTGCTTCTTAAAATCTCATTGTACTGTTTATAATGACAATAAAGGCTTTCAAATCAATTCAATTCAAAACTGCCTTTGATTTATTGTTAATTACAATTATAATAATAATCATATTAATTTGACTGCAAACTGTTCCTGTTTTTTGTAATTCATTGTGTTTTCCTCTTAAACAATATCCCTCCATTACAGAAGGCCACAAATCATACATTTTATCACCTCTCCACACTGCAGTAGCTGGCGTAGAGTGAGGGTGGAAAGAGAATGAAGATGTGAAGCGTTCAGAATACATAAACTGCTCTACAGTGCAGAGAAATGGAGACTAATCAATAAAGACAACTTATGTTTAAATGAAGAAAATTTCATTTTCTCCTCACGCTAGTTGGTCTAATATAGACAAACGACGGCATGGGACGATAACCACAAATGAGATAAAGTATTAAAAACATTACTTTCACACAGTAGGGTTAGCACTGCACAAACAAACAAACACAGTTATGTGAATGAGGACATAACATAGTGTCCAACACATAGGGATACAAAATTTATTTTTAATTCATGTAAATGAAGATCTCACGTATGTGCAGAGCCTATGCATTCTCACTAGCGCATAATGACAACACAAAAGAGCGAAGTCAAACATATTATTTTATAGTTATTTACTCATTACTTTACTTGTTGTTATACATAAACTATGAACTATTACTACAGATGGTCGAATTTCATCAAACTGATTCGAGTGCTGATGGATGTGCCTCTTTTCGTAACTGAGGATGATGGCCCCTCTGACTGCGGCGCTTCTCCACCCTCCTCCGCTGGCCTCCCTGCGTTGTCTTTGGTCAATATTAATTAACGTTTCATTTTGACAAATAAGAATATACTAAAATTAAAGCCTGAAAAATAATCTGCGTGCACATAGGACTGTTTAACGTGGTGCTGTAAATGGACTTGCTAACCTAATGCGGTTGCTAATTATCGTTAATGTGACGTAATCACCTCAGGGGTCATGATCAAGGGGGAGGAAATTCCTAAGGCTGATGGCTTTTTATTTGCCTGGTTTTATTCTTAACTCATATTTTTATATTTTTTTACACTTATTGATTACATACGCTATTTCTAATAAAAATAAAAGAATTCTGGAAACTTTTTTAGTCGTCTCCATATGTATCCAAATGAAGACCGTGAGATTTAGTTCACTTGTTTCAGGAAAACACACACACACACTTTTCAAACCGTTGTTGTTATTTCACTGAGCTAATAATATTTTTGATCCCCTGATTTTGCCTCTAAATCCATGACATGGCCATTTTTAGATTTTAATTAAGACATTATTCGTATGCTCAGTAAGCTGCTTTCCTCACGGGTACGGTTTGCTGATTCCCACAATCTAGCCAAAATCTGACCCACAAACACAGACACATTTCAGAAGAGAACTACTTCTCCATCCATAGATTTCAGTAACTGTTATTAGGCATGGGAGTCTGCAGACTTTATAGAAAATCGTTGTAAATATTTCCGCGTAAAATAGCACTTTAGCTTAGATTGTCTCCTAAATATGTTTAATATGAGTGTGAATCGAGTTCATCTGTTTGGTTTTTCTAAAACTAACCAACATCTGCAGATTCTGCACACTCAGTTTTATTATTGCGAGACATATTATGCAGTGATGTTGTTGAAAGAATTTGAAGATTTCGTTTCATGCGACAGCAGATCCCGTTTTAGATCAGCAATGTTCTCTCCTCCACATTTGTACTCTGCCAGCGGCTTCTAGTTTCAGTGAAATGACAATAAAGTGCATGACAGTCAGTGTTGGGTATGTTACTCTGAAAAAGTAATTAATTACTAGTTACTAAATACATATTCAATAGTGTAATTAGATTACTGTACAAATTACTCTCTCCAAAAAGTATTTAATTACTTATTACTAATTACTTTATATATCCTATATCAACCTTGATTAGTTGAGTGATTCAAGGATAGACATGAAACAGCTCTTTTAATTCATTCAAATAAATAATATAAAACTACATAAAGTAGTATTATTAACTGATTAAAGTACACAAATGTGAGAATTATACATTAAAGCACAGATTTTAAACTTAGACTTGGAATTTTGATGTCAATTCCACTATTGCACACACAAACATTACACAAAGTATTTAGTTTAATTACATCAGAAGCTACTGTAATTAAATTACAGAAATAATAGAGTAATCCCTTACTTTACCTTTTCAAAGGAAAAGTAATTAAATTACAGTAACGAATTACTTAGTAACTAGTTACACCCAACACTGATGACAGTGCACCTTTGCCTTAGACATGCAGCTTTATTTAGCTTATTAATAAAACGTTTTGTGATGCTTGTATGTAATCGAGATTCGAGACAACAACTATTTGGCATTTTGAAGCCAATACTGTTTAGGTCCAACCCTGATCTTAAAGGGACAGTTCACCCAAAAAATACAATTTCTGTCATCATTCATTCACCCACATGTCATAAAATCTGTATATAACTCTTTCTTCTGTGGAACACAAACGAAGATATTTTGAGAAATGTCTCCGTGGTTTTGTGAGAAGGAAGTCAATGAGATCCAGTGTTGTTCGGTTACCAACATTCTTTAAAAAATCTTTTGTGTCCCGCAGAAGAAGGACATGGAAGGTAGAAAATGATCAAAATAAATTGGCAAACTACTTCTTTAAACCCACTTCCGGAGTCAATCTTGATCAGCATGTCCAGTTGCCTTTTATGGCCCTCTCCAAACATTATTATTTCGTCTCATCATTAGTTGTTCACCTCACACATCCAAATGCCCTCCCCGGGATCACATCCCAGTAATGCCACAGCTTCACTCATAATGTTTCTCCTTCTGTCTCAAAACGCTTATTTTCTGGGCCGTATTCAGCTTCTCACTCACACACTGCAGATAACCACAACCTTCATTTGTATGCAAGCACATAAGACACACATTTTACATCTTTTGCTGACACAGTCACACACATACGGCGACATACAAAGGCATGCAATAGCTGTCTCCCACTCATTCTGAACTCGCGCACACACGGCCTACAGATCAAGAGAGCGTGTAGTTGTAGCCGGAGAGGGATTAATCAAGCCAAGCAGCTTGAGCAGGGCAAAAAGACTGCCATCTCACTCTGGCTCTTCTTATCTGTCTACCCGCCTTCCCTGACTATCCATCGCTTGCCAAGCCGCGTCCCTGCCCCGTTCCGCGCCTCATTGTTTGCCCGCTTCCCTCCGAGTCCCCCGCCGGTTACCGCAGCTTCACTGGCCCACTTTGCAGGACGCCAGATAATCAGAATCTAGTCTTCTGTGAAAGACACATTTGTCTTTCCTCTGCATCCCACCATCACAAGCTCATGTTCGCCCACTGAAACATCGCTGGCATTTAGAGGATGCCAATCAATGCATGTATGAGTAAGGAGATGCATTGTGCATGGCAAACGGATGAGGGCAAATCCATCTATTACAGGAGCCTTGAGTGTCGAGTAGTGGTTGTTATAAGTATAAGGGTTGCCTAAAAAAAGGGGTTAATGAGCTTTTTGAGGTTCAATTTTTTACTTTTAAAGGTTGCACTTTAATAAACAAGCTAGTGCCTTTACAGTGAGAAACTGTGCAAATTCTTTCATCATTTATTCACCCTCATGTCATTCCAAACCTGTATGACTTACTTTCTTCTGCAGAACACAAAAGAAAATATTTGAAGAATGTTGGGGGAACCCATTGACTTTCATTGTATGGACACAAAACCATTGGGACATTTCTCAATATATCTTCTTCTGTGTAACACATAAAGTCATTCACAGGTTTTAAACAACATGAAGGTGAATAAATGAGGACATTTTTGGGTCAACTTTCCTTTTAAAGCTTCTAACCCCCCCCATATAAAACATTTATTAAAGCAATAAACAAAGACACATAGGGGCGGTTTCCCAGACAGGGATTATCTCAAACCAGGGCTATGCCTTAGTTTCATTAGAAAATGTAAGTAGTTTTAACAAACATGCCTTACTAAAAACATTACTTGTGTGCATTTTGAGACAACACAGTTGTTTTAAGTTTGGACTGCTCTTACATTTATTTTAGCCTAGCACTAGTCTAATCCCTTTCCAAGAAACCACCTCTTAATGATACAGTGATTGAAGTGAAGTGAAATGTAACCTCTGCATTTAACCCATCCAGAGAGTAGTGAACGCACGTACACCCGGAGCAGTGGGCAGCCCGGGGAGCAAGTAGGGGTAAGGTGCCTTGCTCAAGGGCACCTCAGTCGTTATTTACCTGCCTGAGAATCGAACCGGCAACCTTCTGGTCACGAGTCCGACTCTCTAACCATTAGGCCACGGCTGCCTACCACGGGTACCATGGGTTAGCAACCAAGCAACCAAAAGTACACTAGTACACTCTCTAGGTTGCTAGGCAATGTAAGAATAGAAATATTCCTACGCTTAATATAGAAAGTGCAATTCAAGGTGTGCGTTCATAGTCAACGGCTTTAAATGTGGCTCTTCCAATCAGAATTCAGAATCGGAACTATCCATTTTACACCCTCTCAACAGCAGACGCGAACACGTCAAGAGCAAATAGCTCTCATTATAATTAATGATGCTGTCTACACTGGATGAGAGTGAGACCGTTGATGCGCAATCCACCTTCAGTTGATCGATGTCTCATTCTACTCTTAAAGCACTGCAGAGCTATTCCATTTGACTTTACCTGGAAAAAAACATGATTTTACTTACAAATATCATAACACTATATGGCCTAAAATATCGGGACGCCCCTTTTTAATATTATATTATATATTCTAGTGATTCTGATAAAAAAATCAATGCTATGCCATAGAATACCATATTAAATCATTTTTTTCCATCTTTGTTGCAACAGTGCTGGAAGTCTGTTCTGAAATGACTGTACCCCTGTGTAGAAGTCATTGATGGGTTTGTGTGTTTGGCTCAAAGGTGTTCCGCTGGGTTCAGTTCTGGGACCAGTCAAATTCTTCCACACTAGACTGAATCAATCATTTCATGTCATGTTGGAAAAGAAAAGTGCCCTGCCCAAACTGTTGCTACTGTGTAAAATAACAAGCAGACAATTTTCTGAAACATCATTCTATACTGTAGCATGAAGATCACAGAAATGCTCACGGAAATGACTAAAAAAGTCAAATTCGTTCATCAGAAGAGGGAATTGCTAATATAGTCATCATTATTGTCATCTAGTTATTGTTCTTGATGAACTATACACAGTTTTTAACAAAGCGTACCAGGTTGTCTATTCGCCAAAACCATCGTTACCTTGGACTTGACAATTGACGGAATATTTAAACATCTGATTAAATTTTACAACTAATAAATTCACACGTACATTGTAGAAAAACATCAGAATAACATCTGTTAAATGCAAATGAATGAACATCTAGGTGATGACCGTGCGAGTAAATCAGGAAACTTTTTAAAGGCGCAGTTTTTGATTAACAGCGGCCACTAGCGTTGTATTATAGATTTGCCACGAATCGTTCAGTCCAAACACGACGGTGGCCACCACAGTACAAAAAGATGTCATGGTGACGCAGGGAAGAGATCATGCGGGCATTAGAAAGACAGTAGAAAGAGTGATGTCTTGTGTATTACATAAAATAAAAGGTTTGTGGATTTTAAGTTTAAAAAGAAGGATAAAGTCAGGCAGGAGCTAGGACCTGTGTTAATGTTATAAAGACTTTCCAGCAGAGACGCGTTAAGACCCGCGGTACTAAGGCTTTTAGCAGAGATACACACAGATACCTATGGAGATACTTTCCAGCAGAGACGTTGGAGAGAAAGATCGTCTAAAAATCACCCCCGAGGAGGATGCTTTGATTCGGATCAGTATGTGAGTAACATACTAACATACCAATATATGTTGTTGTGTAATGTTAGCTGTGTGACGGAGCAGTTTTGAGCGTCATTGTTTATCTGGAACCGCTTTAATATTGTACTCATCCAGATACTGGAGAGCGAGAGCACATTGGAGCTGAAACTGGAGAGCGAGCGAGAGTGCGTATTACTCTTTTACCCAATGATGAATAAACTTTGTTAATCCGTGGGTCACATGCGTTCCGCACCGGAGAGCACGATCCGTACGGATCACGGATCTTCCCGTTTCACCACTATACCGTTGTTTGTCCGTTTAGGGCTGCTGTACAAAACATGGCGGCGAATTCAATGTATGTAGGCCCGCTCTGTATGTAGATATAAACAGCTTATTCTAAGGTATTACAAACTTAATGGTTCATTACGTAAGGTCTTTATACACCTCTGAAGAAATAGTTTTGTATATTATATTGCATTTCCGTCAAGAGATCCTCCTAAAAACGCCGTATTGTTCCTTTAAAGCATCTGTTAACATGTCACAGATGATCAGTTTCCCGCCTGTAAACAAAGAACATTACAAACATAATGCTTTAAAACAAATATCATCATAATGCCACATGAAGGTACAGTAATATTTTGGTATGCAGTTCATGTTAAATTCAGTGATGTACTTACAAAATGAGCATGTGAAAAATCAGTTCTCTTCTGCATCTTTCTATTGAGCAACTGTGTAATCTTGAAATACAGCATAACAATGCCACATAAATGTGCCTGTGCAGTTTATCAATCCAGTGTGATAAAAACACAGAGGGAGGGGCAGACAATTTGTACTGAAGTGTGTATGAAACATCACAAAGCAGAAAGAGAATTCAGTGCATTGGTAATAGAGCTTCGATCCAAACACATCACTGTCAGGTACGTTTACATCCACTGATGACTCGAGGAGGGTAAACACTCGCTGTAAAATTGTGGGCACACATCAACAACAACATCAGCAACAAATATAAAATAATAAAAATGTGAAATCAAAACTTTCTTTTTTTAGTGCAAAGAAATCTGTTTTGCTACCTGTTTACAGATTACCGAGACGGCATACAGAGAAGACGCTGATAAGCACAGGAAATTATTCTTCCAGCAATCTCCAAAAGATTTGTTAAACCAAAACACAAAATGTATTTTTCCTTTTATTGACTCGAGTCAACCATCACCTCTTCATTCAAGCACATACTGATGCATAGGGAGACTGGAGACGATTGGACAATAACACAGTTGTACCAACGCTTGCTCTACAAAAAAGGGACAAGCATGAGTCATGTTGGCATTAGTGTACATAACCGATCGTGGTGCCTCCAGAGCTGCAGCTAGTCATTCTGGAAACCCTGGCTTTATATTGCTCTGGGCCCCTAACCTTTGTAAAAATACAATATAGAGATTGTTGTGGACCCCCTGGACCTGTGGGTCACTGGAATCGATCCCACCTTACACACCACTAGCTACAAAAAATATATCAAATAAAATTTTAGTGCTGATGTTTTAGAATTTATTTTGAATAATGCATTACGTATTTTACATTATATTCAGAGGTGAGGAGAAACACCTTTTTAAACCTGTCCTCGTTGTTTTGTTTCTGTTTTCTTTGTATATTTATGTCTAGACATACTGAAAAATGGCAGACTTTCAGAACGGCCTATTGTTAAGATCTGTTAAGATCTGTTGTGTTCGTTGTGTCATTTTGACCAGAAAAGACATTCTGTGTAGGCTACAAAAACAGCTTTGTTCATCAAAGCTGCTTAAATACAAAGTGAGCATCATAGATTTACATTCTTAAAAAACGGTGCTTCAAAAGGTTCTTCAATGCCATAGAAGCTTTTGGTTCCATAAAATAAGCTTTATCATCTGAAGAACGTTTCTGTTTCACAATATTTTCTTTCGGGCGAAAAAAGGTTCTTCAAATGACAAAACAGTAAGAAAGAGATGGTTCTTTAAAGAACCTTTGACTGAATGGTTCTTTGTGGAACCAAAAATGGTTCTTCTATGGCATCGCGGTGAATTTGATTTTAAGCACCTTTATTTTTAAGAGTGTAATTCTTAGTTTTTCATATTGTTACAGATCTAGATTTTGTTTTTTACACAAAACCACCAAGACGTTTCTCAAATTATCTTCTTATGTGTTTCACAGAAAAAAGAACGTCCTATACAGGTTTTGAATGACATGAGGGTGAATAAATGATGACCATTTTTTTTATTTTTGAGTAAACAATCTCTTACAGAACATACGCTGTACTGTTTTGACTGTTTTTGACACAGTATGTGGACATAATTGTGTTAACGTCAAAAAAGCGACAAGTTATTCACAGTTAGACAACAAGTTTTACAGCCAAC
Organism: Triplophysa rosa; assembly: GCF_024868665.1. Classification (NCBI taxonomy): domain Eukaryota; kingdom Metazoa; phylum Chordata; class Actinopteri; order Cypriniformes; family Nemacheilidae; genus Triplophysa; species Triplophysa rosa. The sequence goes on along the minus strand of NC_079903.1, from coordinate 7,935,196 downwards.
TTTTCCCATTATTAAAAACATGATGACAGCTCGGGTTCAGACGACGTGTTGAAGGAGCTATCAATAATGAAGCGCTGTGTCAAAATAGGTATCGTGAAGAAAGGCTGTAAACATGACAGGCCGCATTTACTGGACCTATTTCGAAAATCCCTTTGAGAGTAATTCATAATGTCAAGAGCTGACAGCTGTCAATTCATGTCATGGGAACATTTGGCAGAATCTATAACACTGCGTTGGAGTCAATACGCTACCAAGTGAAGGGCTGCTCAACTTTGAAAACGAGAAAGGCAGTAGCAAAACAGGATCTGTTTATCTGTCACAAAGATGCTTCTAATAAAATAATATACTATTTTAATTTAAACTGGCATGAAACCGAAGCGGATGGTGTTTTTCCCATATTGCGACGTATCTGTGAAACACAAAAATGGGCAAGACTTGATTTCGTCTTTCAGGAATTGATTGGCTCTTTAGAGGTGTGGCCATAGTAAAGTTATAGGCGGTTTCAAAGGGACAACATAAACAAACGTTACTGCGCATGCGCGTGTTCGTGGACTGGCCTTAACTTCCTGTACACATTCACAATCAATAGAGTTCCTGTAGATTATTTCTGATAACAAGCAAAAGAAACCGAGAAGAAGCGTTACTTGGCTAAACTTGTCTTAAAAAATCTCCATTGATTTGAATTTAGACTGCGATACCAAGCTCAACCGCTAGATGTCAATGTACCATACGCTTTCTTTAAATGCGACTAAACTACAGGACCCATTCAACAAATTGTTTATTTAACAAAATGAACATACAACAAAATTCAACAAATCGTTTATTTAATACAATTATTGTACAATAAAATAATAATATAAATTAAAGCTGCGAGCAGCGATGATCGGGCCCTTGCGCAAGTGCCACCGCAACCCTGTGCCACCACAACTCGTTGGTCGACCTGATTTTACCAAGTGGTTGATGTCCTCAGGGCAACATATTTTGTTGACCTAAGGACAGCATTTTTATGAATAAAACCTAAACCCACACCAAACCCCAACCCTAACCATAACTTACCCCTAAAATCAGAAGGAAATGATAAGTGAAAAACAATGGTCTAGAACAGGGGTGGGCAAACTTTTTATCTCGAGGGCCACATCATGTTTTCGAATCCTTGTTAAGGGCCGCATATTATATGCACATTAAATTAAATCTTTTTTTATTTATTCCAAACTGAAATTTGATAAATACTGTAGAGTATGTACATGCAATTCCTTCTACCCTGTATTTTATACTTTTATATTGAAAAAATGGCAAAACATTTGCGCACTGTCATTTAAAGGAGTTATTCGCCAGAAGTACGTGTTTTTCTTTGTCTTTTGTGTGTTATAAGTTCCCCATGCATGTATTAGACATGTGAAATTGTCAGCACAATTGCTTTGGAACCTGATGTTCCAAATATGGTAAGAGGCGTTACATTTCCCTCACACAATTGCAGTATTCCACCAATCACTACGCAGTAGTGAACTGGCCAATCATAGCACACCTCGCTTTTCAGAGCGATGAGCTTTGTAAAAAATCAGCGCGTTTCAGAGAGGCGGAGCAAAGAGGAGATACAAACATGCATGGTATGTGGAAAATACAGTGTTTTTTAACCTTAAATCCTGTATACACATGTAACACATCTAAAGCAAACAATAATATTCGTTTTAGGCGCGTAAAATGACCCCTTTAAGACACACTATTATAATAATTTACAGTATACATAATTTTTTATTCTTGACATTTTCAAATATTCCTATAATTAAGGGGCGTGCAATTAATCCACGTGAGAAATGGGACTGTAGTGGAGGGCTGAACCAAAAGGGTAAACTTAAAACTCCGTTTTTAAAATCATGTTTTTTATTATGTTATCATGTTTTTATTGTGTTTTTTAGCTGTATTTTTTTAGTTATTATGTCTTAAATCAAAAACCAACTGCACTTTGATTGATATTAATTGGAATGCACAATAAAAATAGGCCTAGGCCTATGATTTTTGATTGTTTTTTAAGATGGAGTTATCTCATTTTGGAACCAAACTCTTATATATCTATGACGGGAACCATTTCACAGTCTGTGTCACTCCGCCATTAAGCTAAATCGGGATTATATGAATAGAAAATAATTTATAAGAATTGAAAGTAAAAGCAGTCTTAGAGCATTTCTCAACAATAGTGACCGATTGCAGAACAGCAGAAAACTACGTCACAGCCATATCTCTTTCTCAGCGCTCCGAGAAAGTGTCTCGAGAAATTCCCGCCTCAGCGCGAGGCGCTTCAAAAGTCACGAGACGCGAACGCAGTGTTTAAACATGTCCGTCTAGCTAGCGCAATAGCGCATGTCTCCCTCTCTTTTCATTTTTACTATAGTATGCTGCATAGCAGACTCGCGCCATCTATGGATTTTGTCTGTATTACATCAAATTAGTAATTTTAACCAAAATCCTAACTGAAACGCAATGTTATTGAAAACCGCCTGGCGGGCCGGATGAAATTGCTTAGGGGGCCGTATGTGGCCTGCGGGCCGTAGTTTGCCCACCTCTGGTCTAGAAGCACCTAATCCTGGTTGGAAGATTAAACTTAAAATAAACTGTAAACGTATTTCTGAAATCTGACTGGTTGATTTAAATGTTATCCCAGGGTCAACATGATGTTGCCCTAAGGACATCAACCACTTGGTAAAAACAGGAGAGCCACAACTCGTTGGCCTCAGGAACAGCGAACGGTGGACAATGTGCATACAGGGAGTTACATTATAGAAAGACTCAATACCGTAGGTTAATATTGACATATTGCATTCACTAAGCATGCGTACGCACAAATTGAAACCGGCATATGAACGTTCAACGTCAAGGTCTACGCCATTTAGCATCACAAAAAACTTCACGTGAGACTAACCAACTAATAATAATACATTTATTTTATATAGCGCCATTAAAAGTTTCTATCTCAAAGCGCTGCACAAAAATCAGAACAATACATAACACATTAATAAAACAAAAATCAAAACAATACTAAAAGCAGTCTTGAAATAAAATGTTTTAAGAAGAGATTTAAAAGTGGCTAGTGAGTTTGCCTCACTGATGTTTATCGGGAGAGAGTTCCAGATCATAGGAGCATAAGCTGAAAATGCTCTATCACCCATGGAGCGGAGCTGTGTCTTGGGAACATCTTAAAGACCATACTGAGAAGAGCGTAGATTTCGACAAATATGATGTTAATCTGATTAAAGCAGGACACCTGGAAATGTCAAAAACTGCACAGAATTTGCAGTGGAAATAGAAAATAAATGACTTTCCGGTGGGTTTAGAGCATGGGTCCCAGAGATTTCTTTCTTGGTATTGAGATGATGGATAAGTAAGTGCCAACGCTGCCCGATTGCTTAAGGAAAACAGTAAATGGTAGGCAATAAAATTAATGCAGGCGAATTATAGTAGGATTTTATATTTATTTATATGTGCCACATTCTCTGTTGCCAGCTGGTGGCGCTATGACTGTAAGTGAACACTGACATGGATATGTGTTTAGGTCAGGACTAAAGTCAAACATGTGAAGTTTTGGGCTGGTCGGACATTGTGTGCCTAAGTTACTATAGCTTCCTGTTTCCTGGCGAAACATCAAACTTTGTCAGGCCGCCACGGACACGCCCCTCAATGAAAAGTCAGGAACTTGCAATATATCATCACAAAGGTCTGAAGATCATACTGGCCAAATATGATGCTGACCTGTTTGAATCGCTATGAGTTAATCACAGTTTAAAACATGCCACTTCCTGTTTCCTGCAGGTGGCACTATAACTGTATCTGAATATTACCATGTAGATGTCTTCAGGCCAGGACTTTTATCAAATGTGTGAAGTCTGGGGCCTGTTGGACATTGTATGCCTGAGTTGCAACAACTTCCTGTTCATGGCAACTGGTAAACCTCATGAGGGTTTGATATCACAAACCAGACATACAAAAAAAAAGAGTGATACATCCAATAATCTCCTGCAAAACTGCTCCAGGGACAATTCATAATTTTTTTATATAATTACTCACTTTTAGGGTTTGCTAGTAATGCCAAACACTAATAATGAAGCATCTGGGACTCGTCTCAACACTGTTATTGCAGAATAAATTATTATTTTCATTCTGTTATTACTCTGAGGAGCATGTACTGTATAGTATATCTCCAGTGGGTTTTTTGTTTGTCGCAAACCGCCGCTGTGAGGAGTGACAGAGCAATCCAACTCAAAAGAACGTGTCACATTTTTCTGGATGGCTGTGTCGTGAATGAGTGCAGTATATTGTGAAAACGAGTCTTTGCACAGGAAAGGTTGTTGATCCAGTAAACACTGATGACTTAATTTATCTGTGACGTGATGAGGAGGTCATCAATTACAATGCAGGTGCTTTTTATCAACAACATCGCCATATGAAAGACACTGCATAGGCATTTTCTTGTAGATGTTATAAAGTACAGTGTAATTATGAAAGAGAGCACACATATGCAAATAGTAACACAATTAAGAATACCTATACAGAAAGCTGATATACAGTATGGCCACATAATGTATATAAAATTATGGTTCAAATTAGACCTAATGCATTAAAAATATAGGAATCTGAGTTGTTCTCAGAAATATAAGTGTAATATGAATGTAACATATCGTTGCTGTCCTTTAGAAACCTCGGATGTCCAAATTTGCAGTTTTTCAGGAAATTGCAAGATTTTTTACAAAGCTCATCGCTCTGAAAAGCGAGGTGTGCTATGATTGGCCAGTTAACCAGTGTGTAGTGATTGGTCGAATACTGCAAGCGTGTGATGGAAATGTAACGCCTCTTACCATATTTGGACCATCAGGTTCCAACGCAATTGTACTGTCAGGTACGCCCACCTTACTTGCGTATACATTTGGGCGGTCTTATTCAAATCATACCACGAACTGACGTAGATTTGTGGGGGTGTGGTTACACGAGGTGTTTCAGGCAGGTCTGGGTGAGCATTCGCTTTTAGATAGAATGCATCTTTTGTTCCGACACTTTAATTTGTGCAATTTTACGTGTGTCTAATACATGCATGGGCAACTTATAACACACCAAAGACGCAGAAAAACACGTGTTCACGCCATATGACCTCTGTAATGTCTAAACCGCTGGCAACAAAAGTGAGTACACCCCTAAGTGAAAATGTCCAAATTGGGCCCAATTAGCAATTTTCCCTCTCCGGTGTCATGTGATTCTTTAGTGTTACAAGGTCTCAGGTGTGAATGGGGAGCAGGTGTGTTAAATTTGGTGTTATTGCTCTCACTCTCTCATACTGGTCACTGGAAGCTCAACATCGCACCTCATGGCAAAGAACTCTCTGAGGATCTGAAAAAAAGAATTGTTGCTCTACATAAAGCTGGCCTAGGCTATAAGAAGATTGTCAAGACCCTGAAACTGAGCTGCAGCTCGGTGGCCAAGACCATACAGTGGTTTAACAGGACAGGTTACACTCAGAACAGGCCTCGCCATGGTCGACCAAAGAAGTTGAGTGCACGTGCTCAGCGTCATATCCAGAGGTTGTCTTTGGGAAATAGGCCACACTAAATATTGACACTTTGGGCCCAATTTGGACATTTTCACTTAGGAGTGTACTCACTTTTGTTGCCAGCGGTTTAGACATTAATGGCTGTGTGTTGAGTTATTTTGAGGGGACAGCAAAATTACACTGTTATACAAGCTGTACACTCACTACTTCACATTGTAACAAAGTGTCATTTCTTCAGTGTTGTCACATGAAAAGATATAATAAAATATTTACTAAAATGTGAGGGGTGTACTCACTTCTCTGAGATATTGTATATATGTGGGTATTCTATTGATAACCATATACATTGTAAAACTCACAGATTTTTGTTAAATTGTCTTTGAACAACTATAAAACTTTCAAGCAAGCAGGATAGTTTCACTTTGGATGAAAAATCCCCCAAAATCCCTTTTAACCCAAAAAAGGTGAACAGCTACCCTTACTCTCTGATCCGAGTCTTAAGAACACATGGCAACTCTTCCGTTAAACAAATTAATTCAAATACAGCAAACAGGCCGCGATACTCCCCAGATAGCACAGGTACCTCTGTATGATGTCTTCTAAAGATTTGGGGATCTGAAAAGCATCTGTTTTGTAGAACGTCTTAGAAAAAGGAATTTTACATCCATTGTAAATCATAAACATCTTACAGACATCTTCTAAATCTTTATGACATCTGACAGGAAAACGTCTCAGAGACGTATTGCAGATGAGCAAACAATCAAAAAATACATCTTGCAGATGTAAATGCAGACGTCCCCCAGATGCATGTGTGCTATCAAGGTCAAAAACCTACAGTGCATTCTGGGTATTTCTAGTGAGACAACATTTAACCGAATGATTTGGCTAGTGCCCTGACTAGTAAACTACACAGCTGACTGAGAGAAACCCTGTTTCTTTTAAGGCCCACACTGGCTGCATAAAAATGGATTGAGGTCGGGCCGCTGTCCGGATGGCAACACCAGCCTGCTGAGGCCTCTCGTGGCACATCAGGTTTTGTTAGAAACTGCAGCCAACACAAGTTCTCTCTAAAATGAGCATGCAATTTACCTTCATTTCTTAAACGAGAGCATAAACGAGGGAAAACCAAGTAAACAAATATGCATCGCTGCCTCTGGTGATAGTACAGTAGTTTGAGTCTGACAGCCATTTGTAGCTGCGATCCAGAAGAAGAAAGAGGTGTCTAACCGCATCATGACTTCCATCTGAATAAATAGGCAGCTACAATTTATTTCAATTGATTCGGAGTTTGCTATTAGCATGCTAAGCTAACAACACTTTGCTCGTAGCCTATATGCACAACAAGTCACAATATTAGGTAAAAAAGTTCATTCTAAATGAATAATTTCTATCAAAAATCCTTTTTTTCATTCATTCATATTCACCTAGTCAATAATCATCATTTTTTCTTTATTCACCACCTTCTTTTTGTCAAGCAAAGCATTCTGGGATTGTCTTAATACATTAAGGAAACATGTGATGCTACCGTTTAAAACCAGGCCACTCACTAGGCAGCCGGAGCTCAGCTCTCGATCATGAGCCTTAAGTTTCTAAATGTTTCTCACACATGTACTCTGTCACACAGGGTTGACATTAGGCCAGATCTTGCGGCCGCTAACCCCAAGATGAGTGCTGGAGCTAATGTGTGGAGCTAAAAGGATGTAGTCTACACATTATCTAGAGTTGCTATGAGGCGCAGGCAGAGATTGGACCACGGGTTTCCATGGAGAGCAATTTGTTCCTGTTCTCCGAGGTGACCTTCATTGAAATATGTGAACTATGTGGCTGAACCCAAGCAGTGGTGTAGTCTAGTTTTTTTTAAGTGAGTATACTCAGATTTTTCCCTCCCAGCCAACTCACCTGTCCCAGATCAACAACCCGTGAGCACCACCACACTCACGAATGCATAGAGTATGCCTCTATATGTAATCAAGAGCATTCTGAAAGATTTATTGCAAGGAAGATTACAATAGTCAATGACACCCGGGGGGACATAGTGGTTTTGTTAATCACTGTCTCTCAGCCAGTTAAGGGTTAACAATCCCCTGTACAATCCCTAAAGCAGAGGTTTTATCAGTTGGCAATTTTCAATGCACATTTGAGATCCATGTGAAAACCCAGCTAAGTCATTTATTTGTGATATACTGTACTATTTCTTCATAAACCCACCCTGCTAAAAAATAGAAACCATTACATACATTTTAGTGGTTTCCATTTAAATACCATTATGAACCACAAATGTTTCTATAAAAAAATGTCTTGGGCATTAAATTAATGTGTTCTATTGATTCCCATCTGCATCTATTGTGTTTTGGGCAGGGTTCTATTATTTTTTCAGCAGGGCAACCAAGAAAATGTTAAGAATACATTTTCCATGTCAGAGACATAAATGGTTAAAATCAAACGCTGATGCTCGTCACTAATAACTCGATTTTTAGCCTAGTTTTCACACACTGGGGTCACACCTATGAGTGCAAGTTGCGCCTATTATTGACATAGTTAACTAAAATAATTGACAATGAACAATTGTGCAGTTTTATCAAGCACCCGTTGCACTTATAGATTGCTGGCAATATCTCTAGCCTGACTTTCACAAGGCTGGCCAGGAGTTCTCATCTCTTATCATCTAAAACAATTATGAACATTGCAGTATAAGTTATCTCTCGCTTTCAGCCTCATTTATTGATTCACCACACAAACTAACGTCTGTGAAGTTGGCTAGTTAGATACAATTTAATAAGCCAACAATCCCCTTACAGTCATGTTAACGATGACAAATATTCTCATTTCATTACAGAATACGCAGTGGTTTTAAAAGTGGGGGTGAGTTATCAGCAGAAAGTATAATACACCGGCGAACAGAGAAACGTGATTGCGAACCCAGAACACTCAGACGGATTATATGCTTATATGCAAAGTGACTTACATTGCATTATACTATACATTTGTTTCTAATTATGTGCAATCCTTGAGATCGAACCCATGACCTTGGCATTGTTAGCGTATGCCAGCGTATCACGTAGACTACACCACTGCACCCTAGGAAACGATAATTTGTCCATGTGTTTCAAACTGCATGACCAGGAAATGAATAAAGAGCTGTGTGCGAGAAAGGCAAAATTCTAAACTTTTCTTGCTCTTTGTACTTAACAATGAATGTTAAATAATTTGTGCAATAAATGGCATAAGGGGCAAGAATTGTATTCCCTGCTTGCTTAAAAAAGAATTTGGTTCTACACAGTTATAATAATGAAACTATCTCCTTCAAAAGAGTATTTCTCCTTCACTTCATTGCCGTATGTTTCACAGCTGTACAGACTATAGGCGATTGGTTCTGTCGCAGGTTTACTCATTGGGTTTGTGTCGACTTGTTGTGAATGACTTCATATGTTCTACGCTTGGCAACAGCAGAATGAAAATGCTGAGTCATCAACATAAATGATAAGGTATCTCTCCGGAGTCTAGGTCAAGTTATATCCTTCCTGGCCGACTTTTATGCTGTCCTGACATGCTATCTGCAACATCACCACTTGGCACAAGAGGTAATTTACATTTACACATCTGGCAGATGTTTTTTTTCCAAAGGCACTGCATTCAAAGTATATTATGTGCATACACAATTGTTTTTTAACCAGTATGTGTTACGTGGGATTTCAATTCAATACAATTCATCAAATACAGATATACACATGATAACTTGTAGTGAAAATTACATTTGGTCAGCTTTTCTTAAGCGGGTCGCAAACCAGACGAGAAGCACAGCACCACGTTGCTTTCTGTCTAGGACAACAGTGTCAAGATTTATAGATGAACGCCCACCGCCAGACACCAAAAGGCCTCACCGGTGTGTGTACCCACATATAAAACTTGTAATTTACAATGTGTTCAGTTTTTAAAAATCTGGTGCGACACAGCGCTGTGCTTTTGATGTGCAAACCGCTTTAGACTGTGCAAAAAATGGAATGTAAAGAAAGAGGTAAGAACTACTTAATATTATTAAATATATATTGTTATATTACAATTGTATTTGTAATTGTATATTTGTTATTTAATATTTAAAAAATGAAAAACAACAGTACGAATCTAAATGAAAATTTGAATCTAAATCTGAAATCTGAACGTAAAGTAACGTAACGTAGCCTAGCTTAATGTAATGGAGCCTAACGTAAAGTAACGTAGCATAGCAAATAGTAGCGTAGCGAAACATAGCATAGCAAAGAGTTTCTAGCATAATAATATAATATAATTATCATCACCTATGTTTTGCCAAATTATTATATTATTAAAGCAATAAGCCCCAAGAAGCAGTGGGTTACAGTGCATTTTATAACAGCTAAGGGCGTTATAAAATGCACTTGTAACCCACTGCTTCGCGGGGTTTATTGCTTTTATTAAACGGTTATTCCATATGCGAAGCAAGGTTTCATAAAATAAAGTAAATAAAGTTATATTTAGGCTATGTAATGCGGTCAGCAGTTATAAATCGGGGTATTTTATAACAGCTTAGAACTTGGCTCAACCAATCAGAATCAAGGACCAGAACTGACCGTTTTATAAACAATAATAATATAACCATTATATATATATATATATATAGC